>NW_018108202.1:50901-76716 GCF_000183805.2 Loa loa
CCTCCTCTCTCTCTTCTTCTCTCTCTCTCTCCTCCTCTCTCTCTCTCTCTCTCTCTCTCTCTCTCTCTCTCTACTCAAAAATCACTCTTCTGTTTGTTCTGTTGACGAAAAAATTACTCATCCACATGAGAGTTCATAAGTTCATAAAACTGAATTTCACTGATGACCTTTTTTTGTAATTTATGTTATATAACTAATTGAAAAAAGATCTATTTATATATATATATATTCGTATTTACCAATGATTTTAGCAATTTAATTTGACAGGTTATCACTTTAATTAACGATTATTGAGGAGACACGAAGCAGTTGGAAAATGTAAAAAAAGGCATAAACAAGTTATAATAATTGATGATATTATCAGTCAAAGTGGCGTAGTTATCACTACAGTGATAAGGGCAGATATCTAATATCAACCAATTAGGTTTGACGAACAAATATAAGTATACAAAAAAAGGTCAATAAAAGAAACAAAACGATACATTTCAGTTTGAAGAAACTGGATATAATTTGTCAACAAAGTTTGTCAAATAACAAATATGCTATGTGACAACGAGAACAACTACTTGAGAATGGAAAAAAAACCTGATGAAAATTTTGAAATGATTTGAAAAAGAATGGTTGTAAAAAGTAAGCTTTAACACTTATCTATCCACTAATTTATTAATTTCAAAATGTTGTTGAAAAAGAAAAAAAATTCCTTCCATGTTTATATTTCTCTTTATCACTTCAGAAAAAAAAATAATTTGGAAAATTGATCAATTTCGATTTCAAAAAATGAAATTATTTCTAAGCATTCTACACCTTTTTCTTCATATCTTAGAAAAAGCAATTTAACAACAATCCAAAAGTTGAAAAGTAGTACCATATATATTGCACTTTTGAGGAATATAAGATGGGTTTGTAAATATTATAAGATAAATTATGCAAATTTCAGGATTCTTGGAAAGGCATTAAATTGCTTGTTTTGACCTTTTAAATTGACCCATATAGTTTGTGCTTTATTCTTTTTCTTAAGAATTAGATCCTAAGTGCTGATATTCTTTTTTTTCCTCATTTTTCAAGCTTCAATTCAGCATACTAATAGCAATTTCATTTACATAAGGAATAAATGGTAAATTGCTTTCATGAATCATTTACATATAATGGTATCGCTAAGATCAAAGAAAAAATGATAGAAACATTTGGAAATGACAGTTGTCGAAAAACAAAAAATTCTTTTTCTTCCAAAGTATTTTCACACATATAATTTTTCCTTAAAAGGTTTTGAACTATGTAAAGGAATAGTATGATCATTTAATTAATCATCAAATATGATATTAACAGCAGCTATTTTATCAATAAGATAGGCCAATTGATATGATAATAGCTGGTAGTTAATGATTATTCCAAATTTTATAAGCTATCAGAACTAGGAAAATCCAACTAAATTTTTTTTTATTTTTTTTTTTTGGATACACACAAACTGAACTTGGCTTATTTAAACTTTGACATTTGAAATAAAAAATATGTAAGCTAATGTGTCGAATTGTTGACGAGCAATTGTGGAGAAAGATAGTGATGACAATTCTAAAACCAGAAATTTATGAAGTTAGTTTTGGTAAATTCGTGTAATTTGATTTCAACGAAATTTTGATTTGACTTTTAAACTTATTCACAAAGAATATTTATGACTCAGATGAGTACCACTATGACCTCATCTAGCTCGCAGAGAATTTTAGAAATATATCCCGAACTTCGGAATATCTTTCAAATATCTCGTGAAAGAGTTGATATCAATGATTATGTATGCTTCCATTGATCCAACAAATTTTTCTCATCAATAATCGATTTGTATATTCAAAATATTCATGGGTCAAAAGCAGAAATGGAAGTTGTCTTGGTATGCTTTCTATTTTCATTAGAGATTAAAATTAATGATAAAAGGTGAACGCAAATTAGACTAAATCAACTTCCTTAGGTAGTAAATAGAACTCAGTAATATCATTTCAGAAAATAAAGGACTAGTTCCACCCACTCCTAAATTGTTCCTCTCTTCGTCCTGAATAGTTCTACTGGTACAATAGAATTAAATTTTCATGTGATACCTTATCACTTGCCATATGCTTAAAGCCTACTAACTAGTTTATAGTCTCCTCAACCTAATTAATATTCATTATGGTGAAAATTTGAATGTTTTAACTTATGATATTTTGATATGTGTGATATTTTGAATGATAAATGATACATTTAGTTATAATACAAAAATTTGCCTATCAAAGTTTATTTTGATAAGTTTACCGTTAATAAGTTTAGATTACGAATGATCTAAACATCATAAAGAGTTTTGATGGCAAGTAGTCAGTACAAGAAACCATAAATATCAAATGCTAAATGTTTATCCTTCATATTTCCTGTTTTCATATTACAAAAATTTCTATCAAAATTAGGAATTCTAGTAAATTAAATTTTTAAAATTTTTCAAAATTTCAAGTTTTTGCTTTTTATCTAATTTCGGGCATAAATTTTTAGGTAATGTATGGCCAAAGGCATTATCGTTGACAAAAACAAGGTTTTCACATGTCACACTTTGCAGTTTTTGAGTAATGCTTGTTAGATTTCATTAGTGATAATATTCCGGATATGAAAAGAAAAGTAAAATTGTTGGAAGGACGGTACTTCTTGATTTCATACATTAGAAATAAAATGACCACAGGTATTGCGCTGGAAAAGCAAAGGGAATGAGAATCGCACAAAGGTCAAAGTATTAAAATTAAAATGTAATATTAGTTGACCAATTGTTTAGTTGCATTTTGTCATCAGTCATCATACACTGAACAGATCTATCATAAACTCATCTCATATGATTGATCCATTTGCTATCAATCTAATTTCAACCATTTCTCATTTTTTGTGCTAATTAATGCCATCTGAGTCATTTTAAAATTATAAAACTATCAATAATAATTGCCCTAATAATAAGGTTTATTGTATAGTTTTGTACTTCATTAATACAAAATTCAATATTATTGAATAAATTTCCATCAATTATCCTAATCTAATGACTGCAACATAGCAATTATGTTGAAATGTTTCATTTAGGTTAATTGGAAACATATGATTTAGGTAAGTTTATAAAGGGTAATATTTGAAAATTTCTAATGTATAGAACTGTATTGCTAATATCATACCGTGCCGGTCACATGCAGGTCAGGTCACTCCTATGCACATATCTGACCGTTTTGCACGCTTTCACAATCGGTGGGTGACATATGTCCCGTTTTTGTTACAATTTTGTTGTGCCAAATGAATTCCAGTTATTCGATTTTGCATTGAAAAAAAACTAAAATTTATTACTTTGTACTAAATTTTGAGTAAAACTGGAACTGAAACTCGAAATATCCAAACAAACCTATGCTTTTCAGAGTTATTAATTAATTATGTCACTTTTTATCACTGTTGAATGATTTTCATCATTTTTTTTTTTTATAAGCTAATATTTAGTATTGCACAAGAAGGGTTCCTTTCAATTATATAAATTTGTAAATTCCGTATAAATGTTGCAAATGGTTCATACTGTAAATGTAATCCGATTCAAATCAACTCCATTCCAGTAAAGATTTCGGATCCGGTTTTGAATATTATGACAGTTATCTTAAAATAACCTGAACAATTAAGTCAATTGTTTGCTTATTTGTTTCTTTATTTCTTTGCATATGTCTATTTCTTGATCTTTTACTTCATATTTCTATGATCTTTAATTCATTCTTTTTTTCTTACCGGTTGATAAAATTTAAAAAAAAAACTTCTAAATCACCGGAATAATCATTTTCCTGAAAAATTTTGAAATTTCCTAGCTGACCCAATGTCTTTCATTATTTTTTCCATTTAGATTTTTTTTTACTTTGTTTAAAAGAAAAGAGCCAATAATTTCCATCCATGTAACTTTCTTGCTAAAACAAATTTTTACTAACTTAACTTTAAAATTATTCCATCGATTAGTAATCATGATAATTCGATCAATAATCAATATTGCTATCTTTTACATAGCTTTGTTTTCGCTTTTCTTTTCCCTCTTCTTCATCTATCTTTTTAATCGTAATTTTTGTCATTTTAGAAGACTTTTGTTTTATGGGATGAGTTGTTTTCGAAAAAAAAAAATTTTAAAGTTTTATTACTATCATTATTTCTTCTCAAACAAAAGGAAAAAGAGAAATGAATTCTAATTTTGCTTTATACTCACAGAAAAATTTATAACTTTGAATTTTTCTTTTTTTTATTAAATAAAAAGAGGCAATGAATGAATTATTTTCCGATAATAATAAATTGATAAGAAATTTAGTTTCGAAATTGTTTTTGTATGTCAATATATATTTTATAAATGCATTATCGAAATATTTAACAGATCATAGAACTGAGATTTCCTTTTTGATAACTTTTCTAATATACAACATTAAATATTAAATCTTATTTTATATTTAAATTCGTGCAACATTTTATGACAAATTTTTCTTCGTTGAATTTGAATTGATAGATAAGATATATTTGAAAAGAATTATTATTCCTTCCTTTATCATCACATTTCCTTGGTACAATTTACAAGCAAATGAAAAAGGAATGAATAATGAAATTTCCCGGAAAATTCTGGAAGTCAAGACCTCTTGACCTTTATTAGATTAAAAAGATACATAGTATAAGAATAGTCTTATCATACATAGTGTATTTTGCACTTTGTATATTATAGGATAACGCAATGAAATGCATTAAATTTAAATAATTTTTAATATTTCTATCAAATAAAATGGGAAAAATATGAGAATTTTTATTTCGACCACCAATTCACAATTTCAATTTTTTTTTGCCATTAATTTCAATTTAAAATTAGTATTTTACGGTATTTCTTTCAGAAGAAAGAAAAAAAGAAAACGAAAACGAAAATCTTTTTTGTATCAAATTTTTTATCATTGTTCAGAAAAAATAATATCGAACAAGAAACATTCGAAACAGAAATCTTTTCAGTTCGTCGTTTGTGATAAGTTTTATGACAAAAAAAAAAGTTTAGTTTTCAAAATATACGAGTTTTCTAAGTGGATGAAAAAGAAGCAATAGTGAAAGGTGAAATGATAATAGGATAAACTGGAGAGATAGAGATGGTTACTATTGGTCATTTTCATTTGTTACCTTTTGCTATGGGCAGTTGACGATAATTTAGGTGAAAACATTTTCATTTTAATTTTAATCACAATTCCTTACACTTTTACAAATTTGAATTTGCTGAATAACAACAAGAAAATCAGTTACAATGCTTTCTTCATCATCCATCCTAAATAGTTTCCTTTCAGGAAACTTTCAACTTTCCTTGATTTCGAAAATTATTTATAAAATTTTGCTAACTTATCACTGTGAATTTAAAAAAAAAGGAAAAGTTTTAGAATGTATTTTGACAGTAAATCAAAACACATCCTTAGTTTAAATTATTCTCTGTGAAATATTAGCTAGCATTATTGGCGTTATTAGAACACTGGAAAAAATCGCGATAATTTGCAAATATCGATTATCCAGAGATCAAAAATCACTGCTAAAGAAGAACTGAAATTGTCGAAAAAGAATTTTTAAATTAAGACTTAACTTATTAGTGTTACTCAATGATTTCTGAACTTAAGTTGAGTTATTGCTATTAGCCTAAGCCTATGAAACATCACAAATTGTAAGTTCGACAAAATTTTCCCAAAATTTTAAGAAAGTACCAGTTAGTAATCGAATTTTTATAAATGCACAGAGACGAAGTATTACATCCTTTCTCTATTACAGCCCAGGTACCATAATTATTTTAGGATCTCTTTTATTGGACATTTCTCCGCCTCTTCTGTCATCAATGTCTATTACTATTACCGTCATTTTAAAGTTTAATTGAACAATCTTTAAGAACATGCATGAATATGCAAACGATAAACTATATGATAACATATCCTTTTCCTAGGTTATTTATGATATCCAATCAAACTGTCACTTCTATAATTCAACAGAATGGCGAAGTGGT
Source organism: Loa loa (assembly GCF_000183805.2). NCBI lineage: Eukaryota > Metazoa > Nematoda > Chromadorea > Rhabditida > Onchocercidae > Loa > Loa loa. The sequence goes on from NW_018108202.1 coordinate 56,921, forward strand.
GATATGATATGGATCCAAGGAAAGGAAATTTTCACGATTGATTCGAAAAAACATGTAATATTTTGTAGGTGTGCAATGGAAATGGGATGAAGTAGAAAGGATTTGAATTGGGACAGAGAATTGATTGTATAACATTAATTTAATTAATTTCATCTCCCAGATACTGAAACAAACTTCAAACGTTCAATTTTTGATTTACAATAAATTTCTTGTTACAAGTTATTTCATTTTTGATCACTAAATTCAATTGATCTATTTCAACATAAATTATTCTATCAGAATTTGAAAAAGCAATCATATGAAGATGATAAATACATTATGCAAAACAAAACAAAAAAAAAAAATGAAAAATGAAAAAATTAATCGATCAAGGTAAACGCAATAATTGGAAAATGATATGTAGCTTTTTGAACTGATCCTGAACTGCATTGATAACAAAAATTGATTGATAATTTTTCTGAATTCAAGAAAAGCACAAATAAGACTGTTGCAATGAATTTATATTTAAATAATGAAATTGTTAGGGAATGATCCATTTTAACTGCTAATAAAATTCATTTTAATTCACTTTAATTGCTAATTATTCGCAATTCATTCAAATTTTGGCAACTGACGAAGGAATCAATTGAAATTAATTTGGTGACAAGTAGTAGTACAATAAATTATTTGAATTTTAAGTGCTATAGATGCTATGGATGATTGTGTGTTTACTCAGTTTAAAAGAATAATTTGAAGCTAAAAATTTTATTCCAATTGATTCTAAATCTATTTTTCAAATGAATGAAATTTGAAACTCAGTTGACAGATAATATTAAAATGGGATATTAGGACTAATGTGCCATTCGATCAACCAATGTAACAGTCATTCAGCAAATCACTTTGCTAATAGCTTACAATGAAGTCAATATTTTCAAAAGAAAGGTCACATGGCAGCTATTAAAGCCCTTTGTTTACTCCATTCAGCGGAGAAGTTTCAATTAAATTTTCATCGAAAGGATTCTTTAATTTCAAATTTCATACAAATTATCGATGAGTAAATGAAAAGTTTATTGATAGTTAAATGGAAAGATGGAAGCATTGAATGTGAGAAGAGAAAGTGACAGTATAGTGCTTTATTTATAGTTCAGGTGACCTGAAAGAGATCATCCATTTACTTACTTTCTCTTTCCACTCGCTCCAAATCCCGCAAAATTCAAATCAAATCTTTTGACAAATTCTCTTATCTTCTTATCCTCTTTCTTTGCAACTATCTTTTCCAAATAAGCATCTGACCTTCCGGATCGGCACAGTAGAAAGGAAAGGAAATTGTTTTCTAAGTCCGAAATTGATAATTTGATATAAATTAATGCGTATTTCGTTGTAAATTGATAAAATTTTTCTGTCATTATTGTTAGAATGATGACAATGCCATCATCTTTTCCAATTTCCTTTCTCAGAATTTGACAAAGTTTGGAATCCTGATTTTGGTATATCCAGTTCAAGAACTCCTTTCTCTTTTCCTTCATTCCATCCAACCTCTCTAGCAACCTTTTCCCCCCATTCTTCTATCCCTAAAACTCCGCCTTTTATTAGGGATTGAGAAGAATGATTGCATCGGAACTTCTTCCTTTTATCCACCTGTATTTCCAAAAACAGGATGACGATGACCTCCGTTGCTATGATCTATTGAAAAAGGAAAATCGGGAGATCTTGGTGCTCATCATAGTGTACAGAGTGCATTCAACGCTTATATAAAAAGGAACTTCAAATGTGATCACCATTTGTTGTCTATTTAATCTGATACTACTACGAGAACCGCGTATATTATCATTATTATTATTATTATTATTATTATTATTATCGTTATTATTACTATTACTACTATTATTACTATTACTATTACTTCCATTACTTCGGAAGTATAAAGATAATAGCATCTAACATTACTGTATGCACTTAATACTATTCAATTGCTGCTAACACACACAACATCAAGATATTCTATCAGTGTTACTTCTTCTACTGATACTGATAACCATCACTGTTGAAATTATCACCACTGTTACCACTGATAATGACATCAGTAGTAATAACACGCACGCCATTATCACTGTTCTCCTTGCTGTCCTTACTTTTTCACTTGAGTAACATATCGGCGATTCCTATTGACAATGGTGTTGAAGGTGAACCTGAAATAGAATGTGGCGCTGCTACCTTAACAGTTAATTTCAACACTAGGAATAAGTTTGAAGGACATGTATACGTGAAAGGACTCTATGATCACGAAGAATGTCGTTCAGATAGTAGTGGACGACAGGTTTGACTCTATTTTTTCCTCAAATTTTAATGAAATTTTTATGAGCTAAGGATTTTCTAATCCCAAAGAATTTCCATTTCATTATAATTTTGCTAATTAATGATTGCCTTGATGGATTCATTTTTCTATTACCTATTTGTAAATACTGTAAATTGTAATCTCAATTTATGAGCAGTCTAGAGACAATTTTAATTGAGATTCATTAATTAATTTTCATTAACAATGCCTGCCTTCAGAATATAAACTTCATCAGGATTACCTGTACCATTATCTTTATTTTTTTATTCAAACTGAATTTAATTATTTTTTCTCACTGTAATCTATGATATTGAATTGTCGTCAGCTCTTTTTTTGGTCTAAATTTTTAAGTAATAGAATAAAATAAAGAATGCATATTGATCATTATAGTTTCGTTATCATTATTATCATTTAAATTGCTATCAAAATCACCATTACTCTTCTCCAGAATATGATTTTAATCAGGATTGCCTGTACCATGATTGTTTTTACTATTACCATTATCTTTATTTTTCTTATTTAGGGAAACAGCTGCAATTTTTGGTTCGCATTTTGTTTTTAACTATTCAACAGTAATAAGGGTTAGAGGCCATGTTTTCTGACTGAAAATTATGATTGATTTAGTGATTGGTAGTTGAAACACCATATGATTTTTTGGTTTAGTGATAAGAAAAAATTGCTGTATTTCGTTTTATTTTATTTAATTGATGTTTTCTTCTTCCAAAAAGCTGATTAAGTTAAAGTTTATTTTGAGAAATGTGCGCGAAATTGACAAAAGCTAGTGATAAAAGTTAAATATGACTGAATGATTGATAGTAGCTTAATTTATCAGATAGTATTGCATACTGATATCTTAGAGCTTGGATGTATTTGTATTTTCAGGTAGCTGGGATCGAATTACCGCTTGATTCGTGTAATGTTGAACGATCACGGTCCTTAAATCCTCGAGGTGTCTTTGTCACAGCTGTAGTTGTCATTACATTTCATCCGAAATTCATTACTAAAGTAGATCGAGCATATCGCATACAATGTTTTTACATGGAAGCTGACAAGACTGTTAGTTCACAGATTGAAGTGTCCGAGATGACTACAGTATTCCAGACACAAGTGGTACCAATGCCTATATGTCGATATGAGGTTTGAAATTTGACAAAATACAATTCTTGAAGGTAATATTGAAAAAACAATTTGCAGTTTTTAAAAAAGGAAGTTATTTCAAGTTTCGCTTGGTCAACTCAAACTATGTTTTAAAGATTCTGGAAGGTGGACCATCTGGTACACCTGTCCGATACGCAATGATCGGAGATCATGTGTACCATAAATGGACTTGTGATTCGGAAACTACAGATACATTCTGTGCACTAGTACATTCCTGTGTAGTGGATGATGGAAAAGGAGATACAGTGGAAATTCTGAATGAAGATGGTTGTGCTTTGGATAGGTATTTACTCAACAATCTGGAATATCCTACAGGTAAAAATAATGGATAGAATATTTTAGACATTTCATAATATTTCAAATTAGATGTTTCATTGGAGATTTATCCATTTTACAGATTTAATGGCTGGACAAGAGGCTCATGTTTATAAGTATGCGGATCGATCAGAGCTTTATTACCAATGTCAAATTAGCATAACAATTAAAGAACCAAATAGCAATTGTCCACGACCACAATGTTCAGAACCACAAGGATTTGGTGCTGTAAAGTCTGCTGCTGCACCAGCACCAGAAGCTTCCCCGCTTTCTCCTCGAACATTACGATTGCTCAAGAAACGATCTATTAATTACGACAACACAGTGGATGTTAGTGTCGGTTTTAGCGCGATTGATATTAGCGAAGAGGTTTGTTTAACCGGTTTAAAACAATTTGATAGCATGAAAAGCATATTTCATATATCAAATTTGCCGTTTATCGTCAAACATTCTAAATTGTGCCTTCCATGAAACACTGTCAACTCATATATGACACCAAATTTTAGGATCCGAGCTTAGCAGCTAAGCATTTATTACCATTGACAATCGGTCAATCAATAACACCATTACATCAGCAACACTGGTCTAATGGTACTTTCTGTATATCATCACATGATATTTTACTTATCATCATGTTTGGTATTATATTAGCTATTACTTGCTTACTTTTCATCTTTCTTATCACTTATTTCAGTAAAAATTCTAAATCATAAGGCTATGTTTGTTCGTTTTCACCGCGGATTTTTACCGGTTTGAAATTTCTAGAATGAAATGAAAAGCCTACTGCCATAAATTTAATTGAGTAAAAGTGAAAAGAGAAATTTCATGTGGCAGATAATTTCACTTTAAATACTTCTGCTCATGTAAGTTTCGATAAGGGTAAGTTATGAGTTAAAGTTCAATAAGCAGTTAATACTTTAAACCTTTCAAATTTCCTTTAGATATTTCACATAAGTTGTTGTCGGTTCAATCCAATGAGAAATTGATGTTTTAAATTTTTTGAATTTAATTTCTGTCACAGGTTGCTTGTTTTCGCTCATTATCTTATTTTCAAATACACTACAAGGATACAGATCCCGCAATATTTATACAAAACATATTATATCATTGAATAATTATTTCCCTTTTCCTCTTCCTATTGTTCAATATATCACTTCGTATCCATCAATTCTTCAATCCTTAATTATATCTATCTATTCTAAATGGAATGATTCTCTAATTTTAATCTATCTGAGTTCGAACTATTTCCCTTAATTCTTATTTATTTTCTTCTTTCTCTAATTCACATTAAACACCCCTCAATTTTGTTAAAAAAACGCTATAATTTGACATCGTCCAAAAAAACAAAAATTATTTTAGACTTTTAAACACATTTCACAAGCAATTTAATCAAAAAAAGATTCAAAATTAAAAATGTGATTTGTCTTGCAAGAAATTGGCTATTTTAATCAAATAATTCCTCCTTTTGCATATAACACAATTCATGTAATTTTTTCGCAACATTAATTCCAATTTTTTTCATTTTAATTAATTAATTACTTTTCCGTTTAATTGTATTTCAAGTAAACATAAGTTTGAATTTCTATCAAGTTGTAATCTCTCTCAGCAATTACAAATCTCTTTAATGATGCAATTTTTCTTATCCCGCTTAACTTAATGGTCTTTACTAATTAACAATTTTCCTTCTCAGCAAACAGCACTTCTTCATCGACTACATTTCGATTATAAAGTATAAATCTTCAGGATTGTTAATTTTCCACTCCTTCCCAAATTGAATAACTTACCACCTTTAGCTATTCAGTATTTTTCACTTTCCGGAATCTATACTTCCTGTGATCTCATTCATTCCTTTATTCCTTCATTTCATTCGGCAAGATCTTTCTAGTTTCTTTAAATCTTCTAGAAATCTGTACTTTTTGAGCTTTTCATTCGAACTCGGTTAGATTTTTCTAGAGGAATTACTTCAACTTTAATTATATTTACACGTCAATTCCGTCTTATGTCATTACAACGATATGATTAATTATTCCATAATTTCTGTAGTTTCGTAAATTTATAAAAATGCATGCTTAAGCGCAAGTAATGCAATACCCAGTCCACTCAATTTGACATCACCCAATATTTTACTATTTTTGTAAAAGGGAAAAAAAATTTGTAATTTCGAAATTGTTGTTTTGACAAACAGATTTGATAAAAATTTAATTATCAGTGGCTTTGCAAAATGAACGTACATTTATGTCACAACGACGTTCAACGACAGTGACAGCATTTGAATCTCTCACTAAGTTATCGAAAAAAAGTAGAAATAAAGTTTGTCAAACATATTTCTTCAGTTAGAACTTTTTATAAAATTAGCTTAAGCAATGAATAAACTTTACTTCTTTGATATATCTAGCAAAAGATGAATATATTTTCAGAATGTAAAGTTAAAGCGCTATATCTTCAAATCCAAAATGATTTGTTTAGATGATTATCGATTATTCGCATATCACTTCCGTATATATCCCAAATGAGATATATCGTAAGATTTTTGGAATTTGTGTGACACAGGTAAAATTCAAAACTAGTAGTTAACAGATACTTTATTAAATCAGAAACGATAATGGATTTTAGCGATATAATCAAAAATACTCATTAAAAATTAAATGATCAAATGATTAAGTAGTAGATAATTAAACCAGATTATTAAATGAACAAACAAATATTCCATTTGACGATTGACCATTTAACGGTCATTCCAGGAAGGACTAAAATATTGGACAGAAACTTTCCCATGAATACACACATTTCCTCTTGACTATTGGTGGGTACTTTTAAGTTTTTTTATCCTTCCCGTTAAATCTATTTTCAAAACAGAATCATTACACAGAAGTTCGATGGCTACACACACACGAAAAGAAAAAAGAAAAATTGATCGATCGATTTTTTTTTTGTCACAAATAATCCATGAGAATTTTATAAAATACAACTTTTTTATTCTTGTTTGGAACATTCCATAAATATACTAGAAATAAAAACCAAAATTTAAATAAAACCTTTGAATCCAAGAGAAAGGATATGTTGACAAAATGAGTGGACATTCCATGTTACCGTTTGAAAGATTAGCACAAATTAGTGCGGAAGGATTAAACCATAAAGTTGATTTTATTAATATCACCGTTACTGTAATTTTACTATAAAGTTTTGAAATCGATAGAAGACAGACAATTCGTAATTGGTTAAACTTGCAAAGAATAATTTCGTTCTCTCAAAGTTTTACATGCACTACTTTTGCTATGAAATTCTGTTTGTCATTGTATTTATAAAGAATAAAATTCTAGAAACCTGAAATGTATTAGGAAGATATTGCCAACTGCTTCCAGAATAAATTATAGGAAATTGGCCAAAATTAGCAGGAAAACAGTATAATATAATAGCCTAGCAAAAACAGCCAGGTGATTCATTTGTAGGAAAATGTCTTCCACTGATGAGTAGTGATATGTAATATCCGCTGTGACAAGGAGAAATATTACTCGATAAAAGTGATAAATGATATCTGTTGCAATGAAATCACTAATTATACAATGGATAAAAGCAAACCATCAATCAAATTAAACATATTAATGAAAAAAAAAGCTATCAAAATTTGGAAATGATTGTTGTTATTAGCAAAATATATCAGAAATTTCTGCTGTTTTAAAGTTTTGATCAATGGTTAATTACTTTTATGTATAACAATGAGATGGAATGAAGAATGGGAAGGGAGTGAAATTTAAACATTTTCCCCTTGACAAATAAACAAAATTGAAATCCAATCGATCGATTTTCAAGTTTGGTAAAAACGTTACTCCAAACTTATTTTATATTAACTTTTCAATTTCTGCTACTCTCAAGGCCATCAATAGGAATAGCAAATAACGTCAAGCTTTTTTGCGGGAATCAATAAACTGGATTCCAAAAAAGATATCTTCCAGTCAATGCTGCATCAAAATTACTCGTTGAATGTGCATGTAAGTTGTAAAAGCTCAAAGAAATGAGTTAAAAAATAGATGAAAATGAAGAATTCCCGAATAAATATTGGTGATATTTAAAGCGTATAAAACATACCGAACAAACAACCAACGATATATATGTCTGAAGCTTTGATCGGGAAGTCTCAATGAAAAATCTTGGAAAATTAGACAGTGTTATGTTGATAGGTCAAGTTAGGAGATAGCGTTATGTTAACAGGTCAAGCTAGTCAATAAGTAAATACCAATAATAATTCCGTTAAACATTTATTCCTAAAAACTTATTCCCATTGTTGTGTGTTGATCAGGTGGCCGAGTGGTTAAGGCGATGGACTGCTAATCCATTGGGGTTTCCCCGCGTGAGTTCGAATCTCATCCTGATCGCTTGAACGATCCATTTTGTAACGATTGATTGTCCTTATTTAAAACCATCGCTATTAATCTAATGTAATATCTCCTTTAAAAATGTTACATGACCTCTCTTCAGCTTGTATCGTTACTAGCAAGCCCTATCTTCGGGTCACATTTTGAACGATGTCAAACTATGCATTTCCCATGGAAGACCGAACGTATTGATACGTTGCTTAGTGCTTAGTTCACGAACTGATTAGAATGCATATTGGAATATTTGGCTTTTATTGGATAATACGGGAATTCTTCTATAGCTTGCTTTTAAATTGATACTTCATTACGCTTCCAACATACACAAATCAATGAAGTCAGCAAAAAGGGCGAAACATTTCAAAATTTCAGCCATCACTTAATTCCATCGTACCCCTAATGTTGCATTGTATATCCTCTATATCCTCCACCTAAATTGTTTCCTTCTTTCTCTTCCAGTTTACGGCCCTCACTGATCCATCACTAAGAAGAGCTGGTAAAGTGGGTCGATAGACAAACGACCGCACCGGTTATTCATAGATGACGTTACAGAGCGGAACGGCAGATAAAAAGCTCAGTATTTCGATGATCCTTTTTATTTGAAAAGAGAAAAGGACAACACGTATTGAGAAATATGAAGTGTATCAAAATTTACTGCCTTACTTATAAAGAAATTCATTACTATAATTAGTAATCACCTCAGTAACGTAATCCCCCTCATAATATTCAGTCGAGTCAATCAGTGTGATCCGGAAATTAATGCATGATTAATTTCGGATCGTACTTGATAGAACCCCGTATGAAACTTCAAAAGTAATCTAATCTTGCAAATAACAAAAACAACCTAATCTTGCAAATGAAGAACATATTTATATTTTATTTATTACACAAATCAAATCATAATAAAGCACTTTTGATATATTTACATTGCACCCACATGCGGTACATTTTCATTCGTTTAGCTCTATTTACTATTAACCGTCGATCCAAAACATTAGTTTCTTTTTCTAAACCGACTTCAGTAAACAACCTATCCAGTTCATCTTGACCGAAGAAATAAACCAGGGTTCCATCACCGCGACGATAAAAATTCTCATCTATCAAACGATTCTTCTTGAACCTCAATTGCGTCATATCAAGCTGTGCGTAATCTTTCAACAGTAAAATACCACCTGGTTTCAGTAAACTGAAAATCATTCCAAATATTTTTATCTTTGGTCGAAATTAGTACCACAAAAAAGTTATCGGCATCCTAAATAATCTAAATACCTTAAAAAGCTTCGCAACCTGATGTACTATGTGTAGTAGAATGTATTATTAAATATTTAATATTTAATATAAAATACAACAATTAGACTTGAACAAAACGGATTTTGCTACTTTAATGAGAAACATAAAGCGGTAGAAATTTCCGATGTATGACTCTTTAAATCTCAGGATGCATGCTACATAAATCAGGAATAGATGTTATTTCCGCTTAAAGTACTGTAAAAGACGATAGAAAAAAGGACCGGTCTTGTAATGTCCCAGCTCACCTGACTAAGTTGTCAACTGCCTGCTGCTGTCTTTTTGGCGGAATTGCCGAGAGTACATAAATACAAAGAAGTATGTCGAGGGAACCCGAAGGTACAACTTCCGTTATCTGTCCTGTAATATCCCATACAAACGGTTTACACCTGTCGCACCACTGTACCGTCTCCTGCCTCAAAATATCCACAGCCTGCTGTGAATAATCGCAGGCGTAAACAAACATTTTTCCAGATCGCTCAGATGCTTGCAGCAATGGTATAGTGGCATTGCCGACACCACATCCAACATCCAAAACATGAAGTGGATCATCCGATCCCTGCAATAACGAACAACGGATAGATTCGCAGAATAACTGAACGATAAAATTTGAAAAGTAAAAGCGACCCTTTTAACACTCCCTTTCACTTTCTCACCTCACTCTAACAGTAAAGAAAGTCATCTTAACATCATTATGAGCTTATACTCTCTCGCAAAAATACACCTATTTTTTACGACTATTTGTTATTTCGTTGTTGTGAAATGTAGGTTTTAACGTCAAACACTGTTTTAAAAAGGAAAAAACGCCACTTTAAGTGCTCGCATCATTTTTTTTTTATTTCATGCATGTTTCACAATTTACTTTCTCGCCCATGACAGTAACCGGTTAAACTATAAATAAAATTATTCGGCCTCAATTAATACAAATTAATTCAACCCTAATTGATTTATTTCTAACCGAACGTCATTAAATGGTGAAGCAACCTACATAAGTCTGAAGTATTAACTTACTCGACATTCAACATTCAATTCTGGAAACTCGGTTAGTAGCCAATTACGGTCCATAAAAAACTTGTCCCTGTGTATATGGTAGAATGTGTTCCACTGTTCAGCAGGATTCTGTAACAGATATTCAGCTTCCTGGGATGCAACAGGTGACTCTTTTTGAATAGCTATCTGATTACGTGCTTCTTCTTCTTGTTCCAATTTCCATTCCACATTATCCCACGCATTGTGCTTAAATACTTCCGACTCGTCATTCAAGTAACGTGCACCAAATTGCTTCCTATGTCCTGTCATTTGGAAAAGCACTCAACCTGAAACATATAGAAAGTACCACTCGACCCAAAATCTACTTCCACATGCCAACTCGAAGAGAATTCAAAAGCTTCAAAAACGTCACAACCGTCAGAATGCGAGTTCCAAGTTAAAGGCAGCTAATGAAAATTTGAATCCCAAATTCGACAATTCCGACATATCCTTATTTATATTTAATCCTTATTTACGTTTGTAAGAGGTGTAAAGATGACTGTCTTGTCCAGGCATTTGTTCCGAAGAAATCAGAAGAGAGGACGAAATACATTCCCGGAGGCTTTAGTCAGATTAAAAGGAAATACATTCCAGAAAGCTTTAGTCAAACCAAAAGGAAGTGTTACATATTAATTTGTTATCCCACTGCTTACTAAAAATCGAATGGATTGAATCAGAATTGTTGAATGGTTACATTGGTTATCAATACATTTTTTGTTTTGCTTGGAAATAGAAGAAATATAACTGAAATTATAACCGAAATTAGAGAAATATAACTGAAATTACGAACTAATAGTGCTGTTAAAAGTTGAAAGTAAACATGGCACTATTGTCAGAATTATAAGAAGAAGCAAAAGTCACAGCGAGTTTTTTTATTTATGTACAGATATGTGAAAAGATTGATTTGTCATTTATTGAATTCTTAGTGACACAATAATTATACAACAGTTATGCTAAAATATGCTTTAAAAATAAATCATTATTGATTATTAAATTATTTATTCACAATTATTAAATTATCGCATTGTTTTCTGAACTAAAATATTTTGTATGAAAAAAAAGATTAAATCCAGTTAGTTATTTGAATGAAAAATACTTCAGATTAATTAATGATCATAGAACATAACTTGTCAAATGAAATGATGACACATGAATTGAACCAGTTGATGTGTACATTGTTTTTAGGAAGTGCAAATGTAATAGCAAAGTTTCTTTTTGTTCACAAATTTTAACATTGCAACTCAAATTTTCATCCATTTGCTATTTCTGATAAGAACTTTAATGGAAATGTTTAACAAAACGTTTATTTATTCATTATTTTTTGCATCATAAAATGCTCTCAGAAATTTCCAATTTTATTTCTTTCAATTTCATTGCTTAAAAGATATAAAATTCTTATTGATTATTTGAAAAAAGTGTCATCTTTTATCATTGCATTCTTCTAACATGAAAAATATGCAAATATCATATTCAATTCTTACTATCATTTGTTACATAATTCCTACAATGATACTATGTTTTATAATCAGTCATTTGATGATAACTATGATAAGAAATGTTTTCTAATGGAAAATGATGAGGGAGTAATTTATTGAACAGATGATAATTAAGATTATGGTGTTAAAACTTGAAAATGGAATAGGCAGTTTAGATCCGTTTCGGATGATTATTTCTCCGTGTTACTGAGACTATCACTTTGATCATTTACTGTCATATCTTTTTATCTTCTACATTAAATCCAATGCATTAGTTGCAATTTACTATTTTCAATTATTCCGAAGAGATGGGAGAATAGGCTCATATTCAGGTTGATCACAAATAAAGTTTCCCGCTAGAGGGAGCACTTCCTATGTGAATAATAAAATATACAAATGTTGAATGTATGGTCGCATAACCTGATGCATTCATTTTCATATAAATCATCCCATTTTGCTTTTCCTTTTCTATTTTTCAATAATTATAATTTATCGATTGTTCCTTTTTTTTTAATTTGAGAATTAATGAAATGAATGGAAATGAATGAATATGAAAAACTAAATGAATAAATATTGGAAATGGAATTAATGATGAGAAGAATTGAATTACTGAACAAAAGCTGTTTAAGATTTATGAATCGATCCTTTATCCTTTCCAACATAATGTATCTCGTATTACTGATCCATTCTTTGATTTCAACTACTTGATTAATTTAATTAAATTTCATACAAAATTCATGTTTTTCGCCTATTTTCTCTTTTTCATACACTGCAAGATCAAAATTTATCAATTGTTAATACTTGGCTTAATTTTGAATTTCTCTTTAAGCATTTCTAAAAGAGCCTGGTGTATGTAACAAATAATGGCTAAGTATAATCTTCTGGAAATATTCAAGTTCTAATGTTACTCTTATCTAAAGCCATTCAGTCTAAATTCAATTACTTTGCAATTATAATGAAATGAATATTTAATTATGTGAAATTGAAATTCAACAAAATCCAAAAAATAAGTCATCATAAGCTTTCAATTTGAACATTAAAATGAATTTTTAGCCATGGTTAATTAAGTAATTGTGTAATTAAATGAAAATACTTGACATTATTTTGTTGAATTAAAATCAGAGAAAAAAATTTCATACTGATAAATGACAAAGAGATAATTATCAATTTAGAAATATATCAAATTGTTTGTTTGTTTATTTTTCTTCTTTGTAACTGTTTACTAAATGAATAATTTATGTATACAATGTGTGGGGCACTAATTGACAATATATTGATATATTAAATTATGTTTTACGATATTTTTCGAGCTTAGAAAAAAAAAAATGGAAAGGGAAAAAATTGTTAAGAATAAATTCATCTAATGAGTTATCAATTATTATTTGAATACTCTATTACCTGCTTTTATAATGATACTAATGATGCAACTTTCCTGATCTGATTTTGTTTATATTTAGAAATATTCAATCGGTAATTCAAATTTAGCAAAATTTTTTATTGTTCTTTCTTTTATTCCCTCAATCATCTCACTCTCCCTCTCTTTCTCTCTTTCATATTATTCCAAAAAAAAAAAACTTTAATTAATGCTTTTAATTAACGCTTCCCACTCTATTATCTTCGTATTTTTATTACTATTCAGGCATTTTACTGAAGCAATTCTTCTTTACATTCATAATATTTGCATATTTTATAGCATTGTCAATCTTTTGGATCGTGTCGCCGTTTCGTCTTTTTTTTTTTTTGAAACAATACTTCGACAAAAGGAAATTTAATCCTTTTTCTTCCCTTTGTTTTAGAAACACCACATAATTCTAAGTTTCATTCGTTATCAGGAGTACGTTGATGATAAGATAACGCCTAATCGATATAATCAGATATTTCTTTGACTCTAATCAGAATTACTGCGTTATCTTCCCTATTTACTTCCTTTAAATTTGAAATAAATAAAAAAGATAAATTTTTTGGACCATCTTTTTTTTTCTTCTTATCACCCACTAACTGTTAATCATTTGCTCTTTGCATTCTCCATATAGTATTCTCTAGAAAAACGATTAATCATAATCTTTTATGCTTTTACAAATTATTTTCAACTTATCAATAACATTTTGAATCTTTATATCACTTTACATTATGCCTTATCACTATACCACCAAAAATGTCATTTTAAATCTTGTCATCTTATTCTCAGATAGAAATTAGTTCTCTGTTAAGCTTGAAATAAAAAATTGGTATTTTGCTTAAATTTTTAGGAATTTTTTGTTTACTCGTCGATTTGTTAAATCGATGAGTATAAGTAGTCGTTAAGTCGCTTCAAATATCTTAAATTTGTCCATTCTCACTACATCATCAGTACCGTATCACGCCAAAAAATATTCAGCTTAAAAAAATAATTCATAGAAGTTGACAGCAAATTTTATTTCCGTCAAACAAATTCATTTTGAAAAGAAATTATCTCGTTTGACTGGAATTACGGATGATAATAGTGTCCTTTTAATAAGCTTTTATCTTAGATTAAATCCTGATAGACTCCTGTCACATATTTAGTTATGGAAACTTCTTTTTTAGTTAATGTAACCATAAATTCATTTATTATCACTCTTCATCATTTTAAACTTAGTTATTACTGTCCCCTAACTTTTTTGTACTTTTTGTTACTATTATGACCATTGCTACCACAATTCAATTTTCTTAATAATATTGCTCCTCTTAATATTGTTATCACTAAGGTATCATAATCACTGATATCACTTAATATTGTTATTATCACTTTTTGCGATAAAATATACCATCAAAAAACGACCTGAAACAAAAGCTAGCTTCAAAATTTAATCAATTGAATTCGTCCTTTACCGCAGGATCAAGAATTTTTCGAGTATTTTCTGATGAAAATAAAAAGAAAGTGTGAAAGGAACAACAGAAAACAAAAGAAATAAACAAAATGAGGTTATAATTGTCATTAGAATATGAGGTCATTACTCCAGTTGACCTTTTGAAATTAGTCAAACCTGAGTTATCAATATCATAATTGTCATCATTATTGATTTCAGTGCTATCTTTTTGATTGTTATCATTCTGTGTCATTGCAAATTTGATATCAATAAATTTATTTTAGAAAGAAGCAAATGTATGTTGGTTTGCAAGATTGATATCTACTCTAATGCTAGGGCCTAAAGGGACATGTAAGCATTAGGCCTGATGAGCAATGGCCTTTTTTTTCGAGAATTAATTATCCTGCCGCTGTTGCAGCTGCAGTATTAGAGGAGAAGATACTCTGTTGCACTCCCATAGAAAAGATCCGACAGCGGTTACTTCAAAATACTTTTACTTTTCCCATATACTTCATCATTTTATTATAAAAAATTCCCGGTCCTTTCCCGTCTTTTCCCACTACATCTACTCGCATTTTCGCATATCTCAGACTTAAATGCTCGATGAAACTTTGTTTTATTGTTTACTGTTTTACTGAAAATAGCAATACACAAATTTCCTTTCTTCCATTCAAAGCTACATTTTCAAATTTGAATATGTACGAATTTCCGGAAATTATTGATAGTTATTGCATGTTAGAGAAGGAGAGGAGGAACAGATCAGGAAATGGTTCGGGAATGATCCGGATTTCTCCCCTCCAGTGTATTAGACTTGTAGTAATGTGTGTGATTATGTTTCTCCGTACGTGTGGTATATGACTGTATGCGTACATATATTGGTGTATATCTTGTATATGTGTATGTCTATGTATGTGTGCGTGTATGTGTGTGTATGTGTATATGTTTGTGCGTATGTGTACATATATGTGTATGTAAGTCTGTGTGTGTATGTGAGTGTGTGTGTATGTGTTTGTTAAAAAAATTTAATGTTTACAGTAAAGGGGTGACATTGTAATGAACACGTGTCGCGATGTAGCATTACTGCTTTTGGTATTTAGGAATGGATGGGACGTGGGAAAGACGATAGGAGAGGAGAGAATAGACTCAAAAGGGATGAGAGGAGAATGGGAGGAGTGCGTTTTTTTTTAAGCTTAACTTGAAAATCTAAATTATCGATTTTAGAAACCAAACCAAGTTTTTTTGTGCTTTTTTTTTTCGTATTTGTTTGTTTTAGTCATACAATAAGACTATTGTAATCATACAATAAACATTAAATACTTGGACAATAAGCAATAATTAGTGCCATCATACTATTCTCGTAGCATAATTTCACTCCTTCCTTGTCGTGAGGTCTAGAAATATTTTAGATAATTATCTCTTTGTACAAGATACGTGTCACGTGAACTGCTTCACGAACTATTTCGTCTCATCAAGCGGAATAGATTTGAGATTTCATTGCACGCTTGCTACACGTATATCACGCAGCTGAATACTTAGTTGATAATGTATGCTTTGGGTAGTTTTATACTTAGTTTATACAATTCATTTCCGATTCCTTTCGCTCACACGTGAGAATAACAGCTTACTGTCTTCCATACATGGATGATAAATAATCAGTAAGTGAAATATATAATTAGCTAAAGTAATCCATCCAATACTTGTAAAGGTAGCATTAAAATGTCGCAGTTGAACTTGTAGATATTGGTGCTGCTTACTTTAGTGTCATCAGATCTTTGATACTCAAAAGGGTTTTTGACAATTCCCTTACGTATTTATTAGTAAAATAATTGTTTGCAAATATTCTTTTCATTTTTTTACAATATAGGCGTGGATGATTGAAATTGTTTTGTTTACAATATATATTAAGGAGTTTGGAAAAGAAAAGAAAAACTTTCTAAAGTTAAAAAATTTGAAATACTTTGAATGATGTAATTTTAAAAGATTAATGAATGAAAATTAGTCCTTTTGTGCTTACTTCATTTTTCCCACTTCTCTTTGCTAATCTCAACTATCGGATCGGAAGAATGGTATGGTTCAATTGTTTCGGAGTGAGATTTCTTTCTATCTATTGCTCTGTTTCTGTGTTATCATTATCATCGGTGATATATTTTTTAACAAAACATAAAAATTACATGGAAAAGAGAATAATAGATGTGAAGACAAAAGGAAAGACAATTCTACATTGTCACCTGCATGACCATGACAAGTCATAGCCGAGTAGTTCAGGAATTTCAAACTACCTCATGATCCAACCCTAAAATAAAACTTCGAGGACTAGTCTTATTTATTCACTCACCTTAACTGACCAATGTTCAGAGATCGAATCACTTCTTATCATTATTGCTTGTTTGTTCGTTTGTTAATTTTAAACAGTAATTATGATGGAAAAGCGATGCTAATTAACAAATCAAATAATAGTAATAGCAATTAGTGATAGTGATGTGATTAACTATGATAGTTGTATCAACAGTTATCAACAGTTGAATGAATTTCGGGGTATGCTTCAAAGGTAGTTATAGGTAATAATATTGATAATAATTACTAATTAATTATAGTGATGGTATTGCGATAACAATTTAACGATAACTATGGATATTTAATTAAGCAATAATTAATTGTATACATGTTTTTTCACTTCTCGAATTTATTTTGATGATAAATCCATTTTTGTGATAAAAATTTTCACAATCATCATATTTTTTCAAAAAAAAAGGAAGAATTCGTTCCTTTAAATTCTATAAAATTTGCGGAATAATTTATTTTGATTATCAGTTGTTATATACCTTCCCCCTCCCACTGATTAAACTGATAAACATTTGTTAGTGTGAAGCGTTTTTTATCATAAATGATAGTTTAGTGCAGCTGACAAGGAAAGATTTTTTTTTCTAAAACGTTCGTCTTTGATAAGGAAGCATTTTAAAAAATAGCCGTTCCTTGGCTTCTTGTACTTCATTCATTCATTCTATTCGTTCATTCATTCATTCATTCATTCATTTATTCATTCATTCATTTATTCATTCATTTATACTTTTCCTCTCAAACAGGAAATGAAAATAATGAATTCGAAATGTATTTATGTATAATTACATTATGTTTAAGAGTAACAGAATGTATTGGAGTTTCATTTACATGATGTTCAGTAAGACATTAGCGCATCTTACATTATTCATTCCATTTACATGATGTTCAGTAAGACATTAGCGCATCTTACATTGTTCATTTCATTTACATGATGTTCAGTAAGACATTAGCGCATTTCATATTATTCATTTCATTTTTTTTCATATCTCACTAATAACACCATGCAGACTTGGATCGAAGAGTGGTTATGTTAGTGTTAGTGTAAACTGTATTTATTTACACATTCTAAAATTATAATATTTTATTTTGATATTTTGGCATGCATATTTAACAGTGACTTTCTGAAAATGAGAATCAAAGATATACTAATGACTATTTAATTCAAGTTAGGATGTAATACTTTCATGTCAGTCTAATTAACTGATTAATTTTCTCGAATATTCTGACGGATTTTTCAGTAATTTGACTTTTTTTCTGATAAATTTAATTTCAACATTTCCTTCCTCATTCATTACACTCACATTTATGATTGCATATTGCATATCATCAACGATTTAATGAAATAATATTAAAATAAATAGTGATGATATTGTTTATGATAAAGGAAAAATAACTATCTGATCATTTTTCTTTATCAGAAAGCATGGGAAAACGGCAACTCTATTCGGACTTCAATTATCCGGAATTTGAAGTATGGCGAGGACCAGCCGGAAAAGTTTTCTACGCACCGTATAATTATACGTGGAATTACAATTTGGAAATGAAATATTGGAATCCCGTGGCGATACAGCTGTTCTTTTCGAAGGTTTGTAGTAATTCTTATCTTTTTTTCCATTCTTTATTCGAGTAAAAAGAGATCCAAGATATTCCAATCGTTGGGATGTCAATATATATTTGGAATTTCAAGCTTTCAACCAGAAATAAAACTTTAAATTTTCTTTCAACTTTTTTTCCCCTTCAGTTCACATTTCTAATTCTTTCTGTATTATTTTGATTTACAAAAGGGAAACAAATTTTAAACATCACTTCATATGAGTACATATAAGCTAGCTTTTTAAAAGATCCGTCACATTTCGAATGTCCTCACAAATCACTTTAACTCAATGAATTGAATATATTTCTCTCAAATTTCACAATAAAAAAATCGATAGCAAACTTCAATTAACTTTCATACAATGCAAATTTTGGTCAATTAAAAAATTATATAAAAAATATAGGTAAAGAAAGAGATAAAAAATTCCAACCAATTTTCATTTTATCATTTCCTGTCTGAGTTGACAAATTGCATTTATTTTAGAACTCACAATTATTCATTTTCTTCAAACTATTTTTGCATAATTAAATGGTTGGGAAATGTACTTGGGAAGAAAAGAAGGAAGTTTGGAAAATTTAGAATTTAATTAGAGAAATTAACCGACCGTAGTGATATTTTCCCAAATTCCAGGTTTAGTAGATGTGAGTTCAGTTATTTTTACCCATATTTCAAGCTAATTTAATCATAAAAGTCTAAATTTAGACACTGATTCAAGCATTTTGATTTTAACTTTGTTCCACTGACATCGATCTTCCAGAAATTTCATTTCATAATGAAAATTTAAAAGGAGTGAAATTCATCAAAAAAGGATAGACTTTTTAATTGTTAAAAAATTATTTTCACTTTGAAAATAAGTTAAATCAGTGAAGTATACCATCAAGTTATCTTGTTATATCGGTAAAGGTAAATCAGTAAGTTATATTAGTTATATTAGTAATTATTATCACTTTAAAATAAGTTATATCAGTGCTGGAAGTTATATCAGTAAGCTAATTAATTTCTAAAGTTAAATGCATACGGATAATATATACATGTATGTGTATGTGTGTGTGTGTGTGTGTGTGTGTGTGTGTGTGTGTGTGTGTG
>NW_018108202.1:77525-92463 GCF_000183805.2 Loa loa
CCTCCTCTCTCTCTCTTCTTTCTTCCTCCTCTCTCTCTCTCTCTTCCTCTCTCAGTTCATTTACAAAACCTTTTGACATCAGCTAAAATCCTTTTTTTTTTTCTGATCCATTTAACGCCAATGTTGAAATACTTCATTTCAAGTCTAATATGTTTAAGTTTACTGATATCAGTATAACATGAAAAAAAAAAAATGTTTTAATATTATTTCATACTAAACTGGAGGAAAGTGAAATTAATGATAAACAAGTACCATTATTGTCTGTTCGAAAAGAAAATATAATTATCAGTTGGTACTTATCATTGCTACTGTCTGTTAGCATATCTGTCGTCATCATCAATGTTATCATTATTTTATTATCATCATTATAATTAACAATAATGGATATTGTATGAATTGTTTATTCTATAAGCAAACATATTTAATTACTAGCTATATACATAGAATATCGTTAATATTAGTATGAATTAATGATATACTATAAGCTCCTTTGCTAATGTTTCATTTTCTGGATAAAAGAAAAATTCAGGATGGAACACATAATGGTCTCTTCATGTGAGCATATCATTTAATCATGATATGATAATAACATGTGATGTTTTTCATATTCATACTTTTATGAATTTCCTATTTTTGTGTTTTATAAATTCCCCGATCTCATAATAACTTTGCAAATCGGAAAGATATCTTGAGGAAGAAGGAGAAAGAGGGCAAAGGTCATTTCAATATTTCATTTCAGTTGAAATACATCAAAGTATTATTGCTTCCTCTCTTCAGAATCGATAAATATTCAACAAAAACTTCCCAAAAAGTTTGAAATTTAGAATAAAGCAAAGAGATGATGAAGTTGATGTTGAGATAAAGATTAGAGAATCAAACAGAATTCCAACTCAAAAGAAATGGAGAAAGTTCTTTAGCTAATATTTACTTCCAGTTTCAAATTGCAATGAACTTTGATAAAGCTATTTGTTTATTGAGGACAAAAAAGAAACAAACAAATCTCGTCATATTTAATTTCAATTTTTTTCCAATTCCTTACAGTTTGTGTCAATTTATGCAAATTTACAGCATTGGAGTAGCTCATTATACATAGCCATTATTTACATATGTTTAATTCATGCTTTGCAACGTTATCAACGAACCCGGAAAGCTTGGAATCTTCGACTACCGCTCTGTTTATGGAATATTATCCTTGCAATATTCAGTCTTATTGCAACGATCAGGTGAGAAAAGAAATAAAATTTTTGCATTTGAAACATTTCAAAACGGGGAATAACTATACTTTTCGAAAAAAAAAACAAAAAGTAGAGAAAAATAAATGCAATGAAGTTTATTTGACCATTTTTTCTTTTTTTTTTTACAATCAAATAGGATATTTTATAATTTTTTTTAATATTTCTACAAAATTTTGATGAACTTTTAACAATTCATTAATTGCTATCATTAACGATTTAATGAGGAACGATGTTGGCAAAATGCATTTTAGGAGTGCTGGAAAGTTTTTCATCAATAAGCAAGGAGTGTGATAAAAGTAGAATTTGTAGTAAAATAAGTAAACAGATAAAACGGTAATGATTAATTACAATGATATTTTAAATTAATAATTGTTTTTCTTTTTTTGTTTGAAATAATTTCTGAGTTTTTTTCTTTTTTTTTTTCAGATTTGGTGAAGAGTTTTACAATACTTTAACTACACGTCCATTTACACATTCAGTTTGCTATTCCATTTCACCTTTTCAACCAGCCGCTGTTTGGGCTTTCGCATTTGCGACATCGAAAGTTGTTGAGCTTGGTGATACGATTTTTTTGCTGATGCGTAAGAAGCCATTAATATTCTTGCATTGGTATCATCATGCTGTAGTTCTGATCTATAGCTGGAATGCAGGCAAGGTTTTCTTTTTTAATTTTTTTGAAATTTAATTATAAATTACAAAGCTATCTTTTTGTTTTTCTGGAAAATATCCTCATATCCTTGGCTTTTTTTGAAGTTTTTTTTTGTACGGTAATATTAGCACCCATTTTGGGGCAAATTTTTTGTGCACATCAAACTTCCATCTTATAGCTGATATTATGAATGATAGCTTAATTTCAGCAATCGAATTAACAGCTTCAGGCCGTTGGTTCATCATGATGAATTTCTTTGTACATTCTATAATGTATGCTTATTATTCTGTCACAGCATTGGGTATTCGACCACCGAAATTACTTTCAATGTGTGTCACTGTGTTACAAACATCACAAATGCTTATTGGTGTACTCATTTCTGTAGTGGTACTCAAACAAAAACTGGAAAATGCAGTAAGTCCTCTTCCTCTTCTGATTCCTCTGCCCCATTCTAATCTATTAAATGATCTTTCTTAGATTTACATTTCAAAGAATACAGATAAAATTACCGAAAGCGAAATATTAAACTTCGACTACTTTAGCAGCCTTAATATTTTCAATATAGACTAAATTAACCTAATACTTTCAAATCACAAGACTTATTAGGAAGAGGAGAAGTAATCTAATAATATTAATATTGTTTTTTTTTCACGATCTTTGGGGAAAAAATGTTGGCCATTATTAATATATTGAATGATAGTCAAGATTATAATGGAAAATAGAAATGAGAAAAACGTATTGTCATAAAAGCTGACCGAAATATCTTTACTAGGATGTATGAGTGACAAGAGCAAAAGAGCAAAATGGCCTCAGATGGAAGATTAAACAGGAAATACTACCATATGTTAGCCAATGAATATTTCTAAGTATGAGAGCTAAGTTAAATAGATTCGATATAACAGTTTAGTGATTAATAGTATCATGAACCACTTTCGAGAAACTAATAATGTACGGCGATCATCGTTTTATGAAAGCATAAAGCATACAGTAATCACCATGCAAGAAATTTTGTCAACTTAATAAAACTTTGTCAACTTTCTTTTTCTTTTTTTTTTTGAGTATAAACTTAAAGTATAAAAGTGTTCATAGATTTGCCAGCAATCAATGGATAATCTGGCACTTGGTTTTGCGATTTACTCTTCATTTGCTGTACTTTTCATACGATACTTTCATGATGCATATATGAGGCCCAAGAAATTTTCACAGAAGAAAATCGAATAGAAATTGCTCCAACAAACATTCGGTTAATAATTTTTACTGTTTAATCATAAGCTAATTATAGTAGAACTGAAAGAAATAATAACGATTATTTACTTGTACAATTACTCTATAGTATCACTGTTACTTTAATTGATTTTCCAGAATACCGTTTCCACTCTCCTTTCTTTCCTTTTCCCTACAACCACATCCTACTCTAAACTCTTTCACCTCATTCACAATTATCACTTGAAGTTTTTTATGTTAAATTAAAAAGAAGGATTGAAAATTGTAGAACGAAGTTGTTTTCAAAAATTTTTCATCTTGAAAGACACTTGAAATTATTACTTCACGTGGTAAAGGATAATTTCAATTTTACTACGAGCAAATTTCAGTCTTGTTTATACTCCAAGCAAAAGAAACTTATAATTTTCAACATAATTATTTAATAAAAAAGACGGCAACGATTTTGAGATTTTACGAAGAAATGCAAAATAACTTCTGGAATTATAAATCAGCAAAAAAGAAGCGAAAAGATTTGTACTTATGTTTTTTAATATAATTACTTAATTAGGATAATATTGGTGTTAATTTTTACTAACACTAGCAAATATATTTTGAGGGAATGTTTGAGAATGTACGGTGGCAGAACGAGAATGATATGATTTTCAAACGAATCGTTCTCTTCCATCCACAGAACCAAATACAATGTCATGTCAACGAATTCCGATGATTCCATTTATCTATGCATAATTTCTTGGGTTTGTTCAAAGTAATTCCACTTTTTAAATGCAACTTTTCTCTACTGAGTTTGGAAAACAGTTTCAGTCAGTCTTACCGAAGAAAAACATGGAACAAAGTAGTCGTCTATTTAGTACTGTTAATGATAAAGGATGGCCCTTCTGGACATTTCTCTTGAAATCTTTAATTTTTATTTGTTATGATTGTTTCCGAATATCATCCAGAAATATTTTAATTAAATTTTCTTAGCAAAAATTCGTCCTCTTTAAAAAAGCAAATATGATAATCCATGAATGTTTTTTACAGTGAATAGGATCAATACAAAGAAGCAAAAAATCAATTAAGTTCAGGAAATAAATTCGATTGAATTTTGATCTGGAAGAGTATAGAGAATATTTAACACATTCTATATTGCTTCAATAAATCCCACAGGTTTAACTACATTCCAAATTGTTTAGTGAATTCCATAAGTTGAATACATTTCACATTGCTATAATTCCTTTTGTTTTTGTCTGTCTAAAAATTTTGATGAATTTTGCTCAATCCTTTAAAATTATGTAGCGAAGGAATAATTCGTTCCTTCATTTTTACCAATCGTTAAATGTTAATTTCACTTATACTATCATGTAATTTAAGTAATTTATGGTTTAAAGCAAAAAGCGTATCAGACATACTTTATCTCTGCAAGCGTACAAAAGCTATAATCATCAAATTTAAAATATCGAGAGTGAAAAGTTTTTTTTTTCTCTTCATGTTATGAATGGAAAAATTAATCTACATTAGCAATAGTTGTGATAAATTCAAGTTTTATGTTGTATTATTGTATATTAGGAACTACCAGTCATCTCTCATCTTCGAAAATCCAAAAACCTTTCATCGCGGGATCATTTCATTAGTCCATAGAATTAACTCACTTTGCACTAATCTATTTAATCAGATATTTGCATTGTCCAGCTAGTAGTTAACTATTTTCTGAGTTAACTTTCATTGTATTTACGCTGAAAAAATTAGTAGATTAGCCGGTTATACCTTTTGCTACCTTTTCAAACTGCCCATTTGTATCCTCAATACTTCCATTTTCATCTGCTTCCTTTTTGCTTTATCCTACTGTAGAAATTTGACGGAATAATTCTCCTATAAAATTATTTTTTAATATTGAATAATTTTATAAGGGGCAACTGGAGCCTCTCTAATAGGTCTTATATTCATGCTGACATTTGTGTCAAATGCAATCTATCACCAACATAAAGCAAATGAATACTGCCAAATGACGAAAAAACCGAGCGATCCAAACCACTAATATGCGTTTATTGGTTGACCTGTATTAGTCGGAAGATTACTGTATTTTGTAGCAAGAGAAAAGGAATAATCTTTAATGATGACAAGGTTAATTATGAAGTTTTAAAATCGAATTATTGTTGACAGATTAGAGTGGATCCCTGATTCAAGGAAAAAAGATCAGTTTAAATTAATTTAATTCTTATATGAAGCATGGCAGTAAACTAATTATTTTTCGATAAATTGATTTGCTGATAATCCAATTTGCTTAAAGATAATGGTGTAAAGGTATTCTAATATCAAAACAACGATAATGATCTCAAGAAATTCCTCGAGAAAACAATAGGTTCTGATACATAATTCTTTCACTGATAAGAATTCCGGCACATATTAAATATAGTCATTTTACTAGAGTTTTGGCAAATATCTCGGGTCTAATTCTCCGGCAAACCTTCCCCATTTCTGTCAGATTTATGCACAGAAGGGATCTGATAGTGAGAGAATTGGAAATGATAATAAAAATAGCTTCTTTAGTCTCCTTAAAAACATTCTAGTTCCGTTTGTCTATCAACTTCTTTATCAGTGATAGGATAAATGGAAGACGAGAAGCGATGGATTGTCAAAGGATCTGTGACAGGAATGCTTCTCTGTAAATATGTGAAAAAGAATTAATGAGAGGAATAAATTAGTTGTTCTGTTGAATCCCATTACAGATGCGCCAAATGTGTCAAACCCTCTTTGGAAGAGTTCACTGAAAATTCTTTGCAATAAATTTAAAATACACTTCTTTATAAATGAAAAAAGGGAATGGAAAGCTAAATGTTTACATGAATTATTTTGAAATATCTGCAGCTTTAATCGTTTCAATTTTTATTTTGAGTTTTAATCCTTTCAAATGATTCGGAGAGTTTCTAGAAAGGGGAAAGTATAGATAAAGGCATAGAAGTATAGAAGTATAGAAGTATAAAGAAAGTGTAGAAGTACAAGAAGTTCGTGCACGGAATGTGTTATGCAAATTGAGGATTGCTTGTGTACTTAAGCTAATCTACTTCTGATACAACCAATTCAATTTAGAAGATTTGGAAATCCACACTCTTCTTGATATTATGTTTTCGTAAACTTGCCATTAAAATAAAAGTCGATCAATTTAAAAGATTATTAATTCATGGAGTGGAAGGGAATTCATTTTTTTATGAATTTTATTTCAAACATGGCAGGTGTTCCGGCAAACATAAAATGATGAAATATAACATGAAATGGGCATTTAGGAAAAAAATACTAAGCCATAAATTACAAAACAAAGAGGCAAAAGAAAAAAACCATACAAGGATAGTTAGCTTTGTACAATCACTGAGTGAAATGTGATATCTTTAGAAATATGACAAATTCAAATCAGATTGGACATTTGCGGTTTGAAGAAAAGATAAATCTTAAGAGATTAGCAATATCATCCAGCCAAATTCCTCATCCACATAATTTGAAGTCTATGGCATTAACTTATACGTCTGAGTGTATTTTCTTCTTTAAATATATATAATTACATTTTTGGAGGCAAAAAATGATCGGCAGCCGAAATTAAGAAAATAAATTAGTCTTACACTGTCAAAAGTGTTTCGTAATCACTGGAACAATCTTTTTTCATTTCAATTTAATATCACTTCAATGCCAAACAAGAATTAACTCAGACTGGAAGTTTATAAATCGTAACAATCCTTATCTTTCTCATCCTGCTTCGCCAAAACATTAAATATATATTCCAAATCATCGTTGTCTTTACATCGTAATGATAATTCCTCATTTTTGCCGTACAGCATTTCATTCAACTCTTCGTAACAATCTACTTCATCCTGTTGCAAATTTTTAGAAATGAAACACAGCCTATGTCCATCAAAGTATGATCTTCACATGACACTATCAAATGACACTCGTTTAGAAGATGACTGTATCATTTGCAATCTTTAACGAGCCAAGCCGCTATTTATAGATGGTATTCCTTTAACTGTGAAACAATAACGATACTGTAAAACGAAAACTGACTAACCTCAAGAAATTTCACCAATAAATCCTTTAGTGCTTGATTTTTACCATTGATAATTAAGGCTGCACACAAATCTATAACTATACGGTGCAAAGCGATATCTTCATCATATAAAATTTTTGGTATAAGATCAAGACAAAGTTTCTCCGTTTGCGGTAAACCATTACGCAGTATTTGAACAGCCTCAATCCTAAAAATTATCAACAAACGACAATTGATATAATGTGAACGGGCAAACACATTTCAGTTATAAATTTTCAAAATAAGGCTAAATAATTTCATTTGTAAACATTTTAGAAGAGAAGAAGGACCTTGGAGCAGGATCGGAGTCTGCAAGAAGCACAGATGCTGCTATACTGTTGACATCCACTCGATTTCCGATCTGATTTAAAAAAACCAGAGCTTCACTCCGGATACAAGGCTGTTCGTCGTTCTTGACCATATCGGTGATACACTGGATCAGCTCTAGAAAACAAAGAATATCAAATATGAATTAACTTCTGTCAAAATGATTATCTTTTGTAACATAGTTTGATAGACATAATGTTGCAACATTCATCAAAAAATATTACTTCATCACTACAGCTTGACTAGCGAAGCCATCAGCAACTACAGATCATACAATGATCTGATGGCTTCGCAGAACATACAATGCATTTAAAGTTTACCAGATCCATTATATCCATATTTAACTAGCACGGTGAGCTGACTTAAGGCATTATCTCTGCATTCCCATCTTGGTAAGTTAAGCTGTCTGGCGATTTTTGAAGCTAAAATCGGAATAGTTTTACTATTCCACGACTCTGATTTCTGCAGTAATGCATTTAAAACCATTGGATTAATCTGAAAATTAAATTTATGATAAAGCGCAATTTTTTTCATTCAAATCAGTTTTATTTTTCCATTTTGCTTTTCAAGATTCACCAAGATAATTTTCCGAAATAAGGTTGAATCAGTATAGGAAACAGCAAATTTCATGCAAATTACATAATACCTGAATTATATATAACTGCCATGTGACTTTACGTGACGCATATAGCATTGAGACAATCTCGCAGGCTATACCTTCACTTTTTCCATCCCTTTACATACGAAACTATTGTTACATATTTGGCAACTAACCTATAACTGTAATCAAATACCTACCATGTTATGGAGTTCTAAAGCATCAAATAAAGAATCGAGCGAAGCCATGGATGGATTTTTCAGGCTTGTAATAAATTTGCTGGCTGATAATGTATTACGCTCTTCGCATAATATGGACAAACCTCGATCCAAATAGTCTGTTAAATATGATAAAAACAAATAGTAATTTATATATATGATACAATGACGACTAGAAAAAACATAATCGTTTTTTCTCCCTTTTTTTGTTTGTGTGGAAGAAAACTGAAAAATTAAATTATGGCGAGAGAGACTGCAGACGGGCGGGAAGTAAGGAAGAAAAACTGAAAACGTAAAACTGGTTTCTGAAGAAGAAGAAGAGTAAGAGATAGACAGGAGAAATTAAATGGAAATTTATGAAACAAAATCAGGGGAAAAGAATTACCTTGATTGGAATAATGTCCTAATTCCACCAAATCCAATAAAAGTAAGTTTGGAGTATCCCATACAATTTTGATCAATTCTGTACGCCCCCTAAATTGTCACCATCATTATGTCTAGCAACAGTAATGCAATCAAAGTGTAATCATCATAGATTTCGGATGAAAAAAGGAAAGAAAACGAACCGTTGAATTATAATTATAAAATATATTATGTCCAATTGTTCCTACCTTGACTATGGTTACTTTTCATCAACTAATTTAAACCAAAATAGCTAGATGAAAGTGCTGCGATTACTGAGCTATTTATCTCATCACCAAATTGAGACAGAACAACAGGAAAGACATAATCAATGGAAGACCTACAAAATCACTTATCTATTAAATCTGAAAATGATACTGGAACAAAATTGATAACTACACTGGAAATCAAAAAAAAGTTCACATAGCAATCAACTGCAGTAAAATCTCATTTCTGATATGAACGCAATTCCAGTCGTCATCGAAAAATATCTCCTCATCCACTTTCTTTTGCTGTCTGTAAAAATTTGGTCCGATCAGAAGTCATTAAACAAGAAATACCCTTTCATGCGATTTTGTCCTATCAAAGGTCATTCATTCTTTCAAAATCAAAATCTCCTATTTAACTAGAATATGAACAGAGCTTGATTTTAATAAAAATGGATATAAATAAGCTTGAAGAAAAATACGAAAATAATCTTTGAAGAACCGTACTGGAGAGGTTGAGATAAAGTCAACTGATGGAAGAAATAAAATTGACTTAAATTATGAGAATTGGCATATCAATTGCAAAATTATTCTTATATTAGTTATTCAGTTCAAAACAAATTTAGGAGAAAAATTATTTAGCAAAAGCACATTGTTGCACTCACACAAGTTCGGCCAAAAGTTTGCAGAAATGGAAATTCATCGACAAAATTTCACATTCAGAAATGTTAATATGTTCAGTTCGGTTTTCAAGATTTTTGGCCAACATGAAAATTTCTCGTGACTGCTCCACGGTTATCAAACTTGGATCATGTAATAGAAGCTGTGACAATCTGAAAAGACCTAGATGGAAATCACCAAATATATGGAAGAGTCAATTTGTAGTATATGCTTAATAATACTTAATGTTCTGGAAATTCTGTGGAGTACAACAAATTGAAATTATGGTAGATTTAAATTGTGAAGTCAGATCCAAAAATCATGAATCAACACCTCTTGCGTAATGCGGAACTTCCTGTGTATTTATCCGGTGATCCGGAACTGCTCGTCTTCAATAATTCAGTAATGGCAGAAGCCCAACAAATATTATACTTCCTTCCAAATATTTTGTCCAGATAATCGCATAGAGTTACATTCAGAATTGGATTTATATTGTCATTCAACAAGTGAAGAGCTTTCTGGACTACTGCTAAAAAAAAAAACTTGAATAGAAGCACTGATCAATAACGAAATGTCACTATGAGTGTACATTCACACAGCAAAGTGTGCCAGCTGTACCGCTTAGGCACAGGATATGGCACACATAGGGATGTATACGAACTTCCTAAAAAGGGCTGATTATGTCTGTCTTTGTTATTAATTGTAGTCACTATCAGCAGCTATGATGAATATATACATCGGGGCGCAAAATTCGCTCATGCTTACGATTCGCCAACCGAATTTTCTGCAAGCCAGAAAGGTCTACTTATACTTTAACTCTGATCCAATCAGTATTTGACAAAAGAGAGACTAGGAAAATACTTAACTTAAAGATTGGATTTGGAAGACATCCACAACAATCAACTTAATGATATGTCAGCTTTTCTCTGTTATTTTTTGGTCTTGGCCGATTCTAACTTAATTCTTAAACCCAAAAAAAACGGTACAATACCTTCATCTTCATAAGAAATATTTTTCTCTTCTAACTCGCAGTAAAGCATAAATAAAGCATTCATAACTATTGTCGAACCATCAAAAGTTACATCGCTCGAAAAATGCCGGACAACATTTCTAACAAAATCACAGTTCCACAAATCCTTATCACCGTTTGATACTATCTAAAAAGTTATGAGTGATCCAAAACATTTCCTAATTGTGAAAAGAAAAAGTCCGAATTTAACTTGAAACTTATAAAAAAACTACAAATCTACGATGGGTTTACAATTTTTTCCAAAGTTCCTGGCTAAATTTGAAATATCTCACTTCATTCTGCTATCCTGATTTAAGTTATTCGACATAAAAATCATGCATATATATTTCCTCACTCCGTTCACCATTTTACAAAGCTTACCTCTTTGATTAAACTGAGATGAATAAAATAGAAATTGCTTTGATTCGGTAGTCTGTCTGCTCCAAATTTCAGTGACTCAATCAGTGCATCCTTTGTTTCAGCGCCTGAAATTTTGCAATTGCGTAAGACCTACCGCCAGTAGAACATCGACCAATTCGAATTTCGAATTGAAGTCACTCGGTATAAAGTTCAGTTCCTTTCAATTTATGCAAAATTTGCTTTCAGTTTATGCAATGACATTATCTGTTCATCTGTTATGAAAGTTCCCTCACCATTAATATTAGTTCACTTCAGCAATGTCTCAAAACATTCTTTCCCTTCCGCCGACTCTTCAAATGATATTTCCTTCTCATTTTATAGCAAATGTAAAAGAATTTGATGATAACCTTGACATGACCTCGTTCTTTGAAACGGTATCTTTGAAAATATATTTTGAAATGGTATATCTTTGAAATATATATTTTCGAAATATCTTTAAAACGGTAATGGACATAAATTCGTAAGTGAGGAAAACTGAGTAACCTTTTGGTATGGCCTTCACTAATTTTTCAATCCAGTAATCGTCGTAATCCACACACGAACTCCTAACTTTCTTCAGGAATTCTCGCAGTCTATAACTGTTATCGTCACGCATTACCCTTTAAACAAAGTCTGGAAGAAATCTGTGATAAATTAACGTCAAACTGCCCAATTTGCATCTAGCAAGATTCCTTTATTTGTATACCTGAGCCTCAACTGATGGTTACACGAGTAACAGATTCAGATGTGGTATTGACGAACACTATCTTCTAGATATATTTTTCCTACATTCGTTCTTATTACATCAGCTGTGAATTGAAATCGCCAAAATATTTCCCATTGCACTCTTCCATTAAGCCTTGAAGGCGTTCAGAAGTTGGAATTCTCCGAGGCATTTTCTGACGACTCAGAAACACGTCAAGTAGATAAAGAACGTTTAGAGAACAATGCATGCAGCATCATATTCTAATACTAGCGGAATTTCGCATCCAAATGTTCTCAGAATCAACTCTTAAAACATATATTTATTTATTCAACATTTCTATATTAAAAAACTAAAAAACAAAAAACAAGCAGCTGGCAAGTGTACAATAAAGTTTGATATATTTAAAAAAAGGGAATACAAAAAGCATATAGATGGACACCGGACAAGTCAAACAAAACAGATTTGAAAGGACTTGTTTAAATTCAATTGTCAAAATGCCGAATATTCAATTAGCTCGCAATCAATTCAAATTCCTGAGAGTTCGAGAAAATTTGGAAACTTTTACACCACTAATCCGCAAAAGCTACAAACTTTTCCAAATCAAAGAATAAGGAAATCTTTATCCTCCTACAATCAAATTTTAGAGAATGTTCTCATAACCAATCTAACGTAACCATGAATTATCATTCTGAGACTGATTTTGGTATGAACTACGAACTTTTCGGTATGGAATTCGAGAACTTCATATCTTCAAAGAAATTCTTATCAAACATATCGAAGAGACGTACCTCTTCATCCAGTTCAAGTTGTTGTTCTAAAAGTGCTTCCTGTCGTTCCGGTTTCATTAATTTATATGTATTAATCAATAGAGCATCACTGGTAATAGTGCTAATATCAAATTGAGCAATCATTTCATCAATACTGTACAAACAGCCATTTCTAGTGGAGATCTTCCGCAAGCCACGACCAGCTAATAAAAAGTTTAAAATTGATAATTCGTCAATTGAACTGTATGTCCTAACATAACTTCTAGCATTATTATACGTTAATAATCGTGAACCACTGCGAAGTCGTAGATTTCCAATATTTATAAATATTGGCAAGCACCATTGCAAAGCGTCACAGATGGGAAGCTGTAAGAAATCACGAGAGGAGGAGGCAACGAAATGACTAGCACAAAGGGTATGATTATCAACAGTATCTGCGAAAACAGATGTTGGCATAAAATCTGGCCTCAGCAGCAGTTGATCCATAGCAGGCAGATGTTTAGACAATTTGCCATGCACTACATCCTGATACAGATATGCTCGACTAGGTATTCTTAAGCGAACAACATGTGGCAGACCATCCAACGCCATACTTCTGGACTCACTGCGTGTTTTCGTGAAACATTCCTTCGAACAGGGAAGCAGTTTTGCCGGTTCTTTTTTCACTGGATCCACTTCTTTCCATGTATCACCACAGCAGAAGCACCGGTATGCTAAACCGATGTCAATCAGCCGTTCCACCACATCAGTATATGTTTTCAGACGTTTAGCGACTGAATACGGAGCAAATGGTCCACCTGTTCCAGGTCCTTCATCGCGCTCCAATCCAAATCGGTCCAGAAGTGCTTCAATTTTTCTACCTCGTGGCTGTCTTCCGTGTTTATTCAGACCCAACTGCAGTATAAATTTCCCGTTGTTAGCTCGAGCAAACAAGAAATTGTATAGTGCTCGTCGTAATCCTTCCAACGACAGATGATCACCGCTGATTCGTACCACCAAACGAATTTCTTCGGCAATTCCCGAACCATAACATAAACGATGCATCCTGAAACAGTCAAGATTTGAAGAAAAAGATCGATATATGAGAAAAAAATGAAAATAAATAAAAAAACTTTAAAATAAAAAAATTTTCGTGTTTATCCTAATTTTCCTAGTGAAACAAATCGGTATATCTCACTTCCTTCCAATACAGTCCAATACACTCAAAGAATTTTAAAAAGTTTTGATCACCGAAGTTACTAATGACTTGACTACAGATTCATTTCTTATAAACTTTTAGCTAAAATTAATGAGGTAGCTCCATTCATGTACGACTAATACCTAATGAAGTAGCGCAGATCAGGATAAGACTGAATAAGAACCAGATATGACATCTAAATTAGTCCTAATAATACTCGTAAACCTCACTCAGTATTAACAGTCTTCGAATAAAAGAACATTGGCTACCAGATCAACAACAAAACGTGCAACCAAACAGAAAATTAATCATCATAGAAAAATTGGAATCTGAAAATATCTCACAAATATTCAATTCGACAAGAATCATTAATGCAGAACTTACCATAAAAAGCTATTTTAACAGAAATATAACTCCAAACAAATCACGAATTCCTTGATTAAAAAAAAGACTTACATTTGCATCAGATTTTCCTAATCGAACCTTTCCATCACAACCGCAGCATACTCCATCAATCTTAGCTGCAAATAAGAAAAAAGAAATTGTCACTAATTCTAACAATTGCATTTGTAAAAAATGCGAGCATGAGAAGAAAACCAGATATTCTAAAATTCGAGGATATTATTTCCAAGGTTTTATTGGTTATTTTCCTTGTATTAGAAAATGTTTATGAAACATTCCTTCATATATATTGTGTTCTAATGCCGCCAAAAATAATCCTTCACGATAATTTACGTGCAGAGAAACTGAATATTATATATGACAGTTCTTAAAACACTAAACATTTTATTTTACGAATACGAGCAAATAGCGTAAAAGCTAAACAAATTTATGAAATTCAACAACTTCGTCACAAAATGCTTCTATAAACTTATTGAAACAATACAAACCCTAAGCCAACATCTTATATTTGACAACGAATTTATTCCCTTTATAAGTTACGACCTTAAAGAGCGACTCGCCATAAAATGGAGCTGATGCACAAAGCGAAATGAAAGAGCATTGCCTGCCAAAGTTAAGTTCCAGTTTCCAAGCTAATCCAAGCTAAAAATTCTATAAAGAGCTGCAATTTGACAATTCGAGCAGATACAAATATCCCTCACTTTTGTTATTTCAGGTAAAATTAGACTTACGAAGTTTCTATTAATCTGCAGGATTTGAGAAGGTCAGTTAAACAATCAACTATTACTCGCTAACATAATGTTCGTTTAAGTCTAGAGATTTCATTGAAATGACCATAAATTATCACATTAGCCTGACAGGGTAAGGTACTTCGTAAGCTGTTTGGAACGGTTTGTCTTTTTCTTCTT
>NW_018108202.1:92552-133844 GCF_000183805.2 Loa loa
TTTTACGAATACGAGCAAATAGCGTAAAAGCTAAACAAATTTATGAAATTCAACAACTTCGTCACAAAATGCTTCTATAAACTTATTGAAACAATACAAACCCTAAGCCAACATCTTATATTTGACAACGAATTTATTCCCTTTATAAGTTACGACCTTAAAGAGCGACTCGCCATAAAATGGAGCTGATGCACAAAGCGAAATGAAAGAGCATTGCCTGCCAAAGTTAAGTTCCAGTTTCCAAGCTAATCCAAGCTAAAAATTCTATAAAGAGCTGCAATTTGACAATTCGAGCAGATACAAATATCCCTCACTTTTGTTATTTCAGGTAAAATTAGACTTACGAAGTTTCTATTAATCTGCAGGATTTGAGAAGGTCAGTTAAACAATCAACTATTACTCGCTAACATAATGTTCGTTTAAGTCTAGAGATTTCATTGAAATGACCATAAATTATCACATTAGCCTGACAGGGTAAGGTACTTCGTAAGCTGTTTGGAACGGTTTGTCTTTTTCTTCTTCGGCACTATTTCAGACATCCTTGTCTGCAGCTTTCTTTTCCTGCTGATTTTTTCCTTCGCCTAAAGGTAATACCAACGTAATAGGCAAAAGAAAATTCCCGAAATGGCGCAGAAAATTTAAAATACAATTAAAACTTGCTCAAAACTTACCTGGGTCTTTTTCATCGTGGCATCTTTTCTTCGAATTTTGGGTCCCAAATAAGAGGGAAGGGGTTTCTGTCCACCAGCCGAAAGATGCTTCTTTGTTTGCTCCAAATCTCGCTTATTCTTACCAGATACAACTTGTTCATTGCCTGACTGCTTCTGCTGTGATTTCTCCAGTCTTGATTCACGAAGCCGAAGGGCAACCAGGTTTTCAATGGAAAACTCAACAATGGGCCTCTGAAAATTTAAAAATGAATTGCAAATTACGTATGAAATAAATTTCCTTCATCTGTCAGTGGTAATTAGTTTGATGAGGTTTTTAAACAAATAATATTTAAAATAAGGCGTTATAAATTTCCAACTTTTTCATCGAAGAATAATCACATCGCTACTTAGCGAAATCACATGGATTTTAGAAACAAAATAACTTTTTCGGTTCCAGATTATATCTCATGTAGAAATCTAAATTTAAATGGAACCTTTTCCTTGGTGAATATATCAGGATTATTATTCAAGTGTTTCATAGCTGATAATGCATCCTGATGGCTTGAAAAGTTGACGAAGCCAAAACCTCGAGATACGGCTTCGCCAGATGTATCTAATTTATTTTTATCTCTCCAAATTCGACACTGAAAGTATCGATTAGGTACGATGAAAATATATTGCCAAATTTACTGGCACAGGAAGTAACGGGCATGGTATATCATTAAGAGTATCTAACTTTTTTTTTTTTAGTAACGACGGACAAAAAGCGCTGAGAAGTGCTTCAATAGAGCAAAAGCTTATTGAGCAACTTAAACAACCAACGCATACAAATTTTCAAATTCGAAAGCATACTTCAGTTATTCTTGCATCCGGATTGCCAGCTGCAATAAAGCACATCGATCTAAAGGCTTTATCGGTTAAAGATTTTGGTAAATTGTGAACAACCAAACGCGTCGGAGAGACAAACCTGCAAAACTGCTTGCTTCATAACTGCTTCCTGTAACGTAACTCTATAGGTTTTGAATTTCATCCCTTCTATTTTCATTAAATCTTAACGTAAGTTAATACGAGTAGACTTAGCTACGTAAAATTATAATTCAGGAGATAAAACAATAGCTTTTCGAAATGAGTCCGCCAAAGTGAGTTACAAAAGTCTGACTGGTTTTACATCTAGGAATTTCAAAAATCTTTGATCTATAAATAAAAAAGCACAGCAATTCATATACTGGTAAATAAGTGAAAGAATACATAACAAAAATTAATGCAAATTGGAAATCAGATGCCCAAACCAAGAACTCCTGCAATATGATTTCACGTTGCTGATGGAATAAAACCCAAATAGACATACATATGGAGATTCTTTAGCTTTTGTCGTGCAGCTACTGCCAAACGAGCACGCTTATCGGCATCTGTTTCACTCATACCAGCTGCAGCAGTTGTACCAGGTCGTATAAAACCAGCGCGAAGAAGGAAAAGATTTCGCTTGTCTTTTGGCTTTTTTGACAGCTTTTCCTTTAAAAAATACTACATTTGCTGCAAATATAACGCAACAGAACAATCAAATGGCTGAATGGACGATGCATTAAAATAGTTTGGAAACTAGCTTTACACTGAACATGATACCGACAATCCATTAGCTGTAGAACTGGTAGTCATGAAAAAAGAAATAAAAGATGCAGACAGAGTAAGCAAATGAAAATGAGAAACTCAAACAATATCCACAACACCCCCTCACCAACTTGACTTTTCCCATTGGTATTTCCAGTACTAAAGCCAACTACTACGCCTATATATACCTTTTCAATTTTTGCTGCTTCACTTCTTGGCAATGCCCGATGACCGAAAACTCGACGACCGCCAATTGATATACCAGGAGCCTAGAACATCGATACTAAAATTTAGTGATTAAACGCCAAGACTTGATCTCAGAACTCAATCAACAACTCTTGTAATTTAATAATATTAGAAGACAAAGGTTTTTATCAGATTCATATCATTTGGAGAAGAGTTTAATTAAATCATAATACCTTAGGTTTAAAAATTTTTCAAATTGCTATAAGAAATCAATAATCCAACTTTCTCGACCTAAATTTAAAAGTGATTATAAAGATTACCTGATCAAGGGCTGTTAAACACTTTTCCACTCCATCAGGTGTTTCGAAATGCACAAAAGCAGTTCCCTTTGGGTGTTCACTGCCCGCGTAACGGCAAAGAATTGCCAATGAAATATTTCCAAACTTCGACAGGGCTTCCCTTAACGCCTTATCTGTTGTATCATATGACAAATTTCTGAAACATAGATGTGCCAGAATAAAATTTCAGAAGTACGCTGAATTCAAATTTGTTATAATTTTGAATTCGACAGTGCAAATTTGAGCAGTGACCCTAAACAGCTCGTTCCAATCTTGCCATGTTTGGTGTCGTGACAAACTTAGTTTCTTCGAAAAGGAATTATAATTATTTCAACTCGCTCTTCACCACACTTTTACCAAAGTACCGTAACTATTAACCTGATAAATACGACACGTCCTTCCAATACTGCTTTGTCTTCCTTGAATTCTCGTTCAGTTTGTTTTTCCGGCTTTTTTTCAACTTTTTGAATATCTTCATCAGATTCGCTCATTACTTCTTCCTTTATTTCGCTAACACCTCTTTCTCTCTCCTCAATGATACTGACATTGTCCGATTCAACCTCTTGTTTGATTTCTTCCTTCATTTTCTGATTTCTCTGCTTTTCTGGAAATAATATGTGTCCCAGAAAAGGAAAATCCCAGTAATTCAACTATGAAACCAAACAAGCTATGAATTCTCAGATATAAATTCTACTTCACATAAACATCTCCTCGAATATATCTAGCATACAGAAAAAAAGCTAGCATACAGAGTCAATTTAGAACTCAAACGCTAAAAAACATAGTACTTTCATCGCATTTCAAACTAAAATGAAGCGTGGAAAACATAAGCCCACGAGTGTTACTTTCCATGAACTAACTGTAAAAGGAAACCTTCATGTACTGCTGTCTCGTAGGTATCTTTCGACAAAGCCCAGTCGATTGCGATTTTTCTTCCCAGTACCTATAAAAGCTTCTTGCCTTTATTTCTCTCTGAACGTACGACTAAAAACGCTTTCAGATAAAACAAACTAGTATAATAGAGGAATATTTTAATTAACCTCAGATGTATTTAATTTCTCGATGGCCTTCACTGCATCTTGACGTTTGCGGAATTGGATAAATGCAAAACCAGCACACGAATTTGGAAACCGTTTATCTTTGCATTTTGGCAAAACAATTTCAGTGAATGGGCCAATGCTGGCAAACACCGCTTCTAGATCTTCCTGCGTCGTCTGGAAATAAAAAATAAAGGACTGCATAGTGCTCCCATTCAACATGATATTTCTGCCCATTTTATACTTAAGGCTCCAACTAAAAAACTTGAGTAGGTCATTTATGCGATGCTGAAAAAGGCTCATAAAAAACTAAACTAGAGTATGACACTTATTAGAATAAAATCCTTTATGAAGAAAAAATATCGTCAATAGTAAGTAGGCTTTAACTATAACAAAAATGATGCAATAAAAAGTTTTGATTGACAAATGAGAAGAATCTTTGATACCGCTAAAATTTACAGAATTGAAGTCGAAATTTGAGATACCTACCTTAAATGGCAAATTGCGCACAATTAGCCGCCATGATTTGCATTGCGAATCAAACTTAGCGAAAGCATTGCCCTCTCGAACACGTTCCTCAGCAGCTTTTTTCATGTTAGATTTGGATGCGCCTGGTATTTCAGTCTTCTCATCCTTTAACTCTTTAGTATTCCCAAGATGTGCAGAATTCTGCTTTTTGCCTCTTTTAATCATCTGTGAATAAATGTTGTTGGGAATATTTAAACATAGCTCAATACTGCACCTCAAACTTGAAAGTCTTCAAGATATCGAAGTAGTAGGCGACCTCAATCTAAGCCCATGATGCTAGTCATTCTATTCGATTCAGTAAAAAGCTGTCAGATGTCGAGAGCATCTGTTCTTCATCTTGACTATAACAGTCCCATTTCTATAGTCACTATCAAAACTTGGTGAGATGCCTATACTAGATCGTAATAAAAAAACTTTAGGGGATATCTAACAGAAAAGATCTCAAATTAAACATGACATGAAAAGTTATAGATCTTTTCAAGATAAGGTTGGATGAAAAGATCCAATCCTTACAACAAAGACTCCCCTCTCCCTTCCTATAAAATATAAACTAAATATAAAATATAAAATATAAAATATAAGCAAAACTGAGGATAAACGACCAAATTTTTAAACTGATCAAAACGCGACATCACGTTGGGCCGCGTTATTGAGTAAGTCCTCATGTGGAAGTGAAAAGTTGAAGCTGTGGGAGTTAAGTTTGATTCTTTTTTAAGTGGGACATAAAGTATGGAGGGGAGGTATGTTTTGTGTGTGTGGCAGTAATAAGTTTGGTATAGAGACTGCGATCACAATAGAAGAATGGACTTTTCAAAGGGAGGAAAGAGTAGAGATTGCTAGAAATCATATTGGAACACATTCATGCAGTAGTGGTTCGGAGCATTAGTTGAATAGCATCCCTCGAAACGAAATGTTGAGAATGCTGAGTAATGTCCCGAAGAGTAGTGTCTTTTAAGACATGAATTGACGGATTCAAACTTTTCACCACCAATATTTGTAGTAAGTGTGATCCTAACATACAACGTACATACAGACGTATTGTATGACAAGCATCTCTGAAATTTGCATAACTGATTTTAGATTTCGGACTAGAAATGGGTGTCTTAAGTTTGAAGCTCGAATTTTCCGGTGGAGTGGAGTCATTGTTTGACATGCAGAAAGAATTCGATATACAGGTCCCAAATGAATCGGGGCCATTACTAGTTAGTGATTTGATGCGATACATCTGTATTAACTTAATGCCGAACAAATCAAGGTCTCATCTACTTGTGGATAAGGACGGCGAAGATGTACGACCTGGAATATTGGTACTCGTTAATGAAGTGGACTGGGATTTGCTGCAAGGACCTAAAACGGCCCTGGAGGATGGTGACGTCGTTTCATTCATCTCTACTCTACACGGCGGGTGAGACAGCCTTCTTTTATTTGTTTATGTCTGTGTAATAAATATCTGATTTAATTCACTTGAATTTGCACATTATTCGACTTGTTACTTGTTATTATGAGAATATATGAAAATTCCGAGCTTATTCGCGAATTGGCTATCATATGTTTGGGTATCGTGATATGTATCACATAAACAGTATCATATGTTAACATTACTATCGTTGCATATCAATGTTGTCACATAGCGCGTTATTTTACTAGAACTATCAGGAAAGCATTTTTCTGATAGGTTTTGACATACAATCTTGAATAATAAAGGAAAAGTAAAAAAGAAAGAAGACGTCATATGATTCCCAGTTGACTACATACTAATTAAAAACATCAACTAAACTTCTAAATCGGATTTCCTGGAATTGATCGATTTATTTCTGAGCTTTATTTTAAACGTAAACTTGTTCAGATCCAAATACAACGGGAGTTTTTTTTGCAGTTTTCATACTGCAGCTTTCTCTACTGCGTTTAAATTTGAAAAAAAAGAACTGATTAGAGACAAAAGTATTAAAATGAGCACATAAAAATATTACTGAGTAGTTCAGTATAAAACTACAATCAATTTTATAATTTCTCATTAAATTTTATAATTTTTTTGAAAAAAAAAGAACTGATTAGAGACAAAAATATTAAAATGAGCACATAAAAATATTACTAAGTAGTTCAGTATAAAACTACAATCAATTTTATAATTTCTCTTTATCTGAAATGCCTTCCAATAGTCCCGCAGTTATATGCATATGCACTTTTTTGTACAGTTTTTGATTGAGATTCTAAAAGAAATAAAAGAGCTGCTTCTTTTTCTCTTTTGAAATCTGTTGCGAGAATTATGCAGAATTTTAAATCTCACAATAGAAGTAATAGTAATAGTAATCTTGAAGCTTGCTTTAATCCGTTTTCTTGATCTGTTTCCCATTTATCTTTATCGATTTTGTTGCCACCGGTTTCGGAATATGGAGACCGATAAAAAACCGATAGGAATACGCGCCAATCACTGCACCCACAATTGGCGCCAGTAATGGAACGACGAAAAAGTAGTGATGGAATCTGAAAGGATAAGAATTTTCCGAACATGCAGAATTCTGAAGAATTCTGAAAGTACTAGAGATAGAAATCAAGATCGAAGGGAAATTAATGTACTGACGTAAAAAGCTGGATGCCATGACCAATTAAGGAGGCAAAAATTCGTGCACCAAAATCACTAGCTGGATTAACCGGCGAACCCATATCCAAGCCCGCAACAACCGAAATGGTCGCTGCGATTGTACCGAAAACAGCTGATATTGAATTTTTTGATATCTAATTTTTGGGTTTGCAGCAGAATGCGACCAATTAGACTAGTGCCCTAACCATCTAAAACTATGAATGGAAGGTGGAAGTCTTCAAACCAAAAGTGAATTACTATAGATAGAAAATCAATCAATATTGTCAGTATTTGTACTATTTAGAATGTAACGGAAAGACTGTTTGCTGATTTGTTGTTAGATTGTGTTGAAAAGAGATCGCGTGAATTCTGAGAAAGAAAAGACAGACAAACTTGGTCGATAAAGGCGCCAGTATTGGAAAGATAAGCCTGTGGGTAAGATGCAAAAATTATTCCAGTTGCATTTTGCTCATTTATTGCTCGAACACCTTCGTCAAACGTATTTATCGTCTCTGAAAACAGTAAAAGCTGTGTGAATCACAGGGAGAAGTCATTTACCACACCTAATTTACCTGCCTAACTGTACTTCATTTACTTCATTGCATCCTCCCAAAGAATAGATATCGACAAAGATAGAATGTTAAAAATCATTAAAGTGAAATTGGAATGCTACAAAAATCAAGGGGAATTTACCGCTATAAACCATATACATCATCCGTGCGCCAAATGCGGCGCCAAATTTTGCGCAACGAAATACAGACGACTGTGAATAAAAGATACCTTTCCAAGAATGAATAAAGTAGCCGTTACTGCCGGATGTACATGTCCACCTGAAAATTAATCCAATTATAAGCACCATTTAAATATATCCTTCAAAATACAAATAACTATTCTGCTGAGAGTTTGCATCGTAAAAAGAATTTTATGGCCAAATAAGACCGATGCAACAACGCTAAGAAAATTAACCTCAATTTATGGTATTTCCGAGAAGTCTGGCAAGTTTTATACTTCAGCAAAGAAATATTCTAATAGTTCTCCAAACCATAGCGTCGGATTAAAATCATTAAATGAGATAAACTATAAGACAGCTGCTGCACGAACAATTTGATATATACTCGAAGTGAAAGAAATATAAAAGTGCAGACGTTTGTAACTTTTCCGGAAAGACATGGATCAGGAATCCATTCTTTACTGGACACAACACACAATAGTCATAATTTAAGTTTGGTTTCAGCTGCTTCTACTTGTTCTATAAGGCTGTAATCTTCCGCATCTAATTTAGCATTTTCAGTTAATGACTTCGTGAAGATACTATATGTTACCCGAGATTTCCCACGCAACATAAACTAATAGTACGATCCTGCCGATCGTTCCCAGCCGATATTAATTTGTATCTGAGAGCTAGATGTCCCGCGACTGAACAGTCACACCAATACCAATAAATTGAATTCTTCATAAAATTTATTTCCTAGTTAGACGACAGAAATTTTGCCAGTTTGGACAATTAACTGGAAGAAATGTTTCACGCCGAACAGATGTGAACTGCAACCACTGAAATGTAAAGACAAACAGACATTAGTAAGAGTTGAAGTTTCACTGTTGCTGAATTAAAGCTTTATTGGGTGAATCTTCTGAGATAGGACCAAGAAATTCCGAATGTGAAAAAAGTCCAGATATCAACAGCGTTAAGATTCCAAACTGAAATACTAACTTTTAGGAGAACGGTACCATAAAATTCAGCAAACAGATTACAAGTCAACTCTTTTTCTGTTTGTCCATATTTTTTGAAACGTTCCAAGTGACGCATCGTATCTGAAACAATTAAGAATGAAACAATTCATTGAATTTGTATGTTAAATTCTCAGAAATTCATAAAATCCTAGGAACTCCAATTTTCGGCAGTATCAGCTACAGTATCAGTAACACTCATGATTTTGCACAATTACTGGGCCAGAAATCATCTTTAGATATGTCGTAACAACACGTCAAATTGTCAAATTAAGTTTTTTTTGAATTGTACG
Source organism: Loa loa (assembly GCF_000183805.2). NCBI lineage: Eukaryota > Metazoa > Nematoda > Chromadorea > Rhabditida > Onchocercidae > Loa > Loa loa. The sequence goes on from NW_018108202.1 coordinate 101,502, forward strand.
TATGGGATAACTTAATTTTGTCAAATTAAGTTATGCCATGTGTACAATTCATCCTGATATTCTTTTATTCATTCTAATATTTTTATGTTTCCCTGCAAAGTGTGTATATTATCGAGCTGAGTTAATATTATTAGATCAGTAGTTCCCAATCTTTTCATAACTAGTGACTATTTTGGCTTTTTTTATTACTGTATGCCGACATTGACTTAAAATCCTCTACAATATGTCGACACTGACCTGAGATTCTTTACTGTACATCGACAGTGCATATAACTTAATAATCAACATAAGTTGATTTACAATATCTTACAACAGGATTGACCTACACATCTTTACAATGTCGCTATTATTTTCACACTGAAAATATTTTGGTTTTTACCAACAATTCCTTCTCCTTTCTGAGCCATTTAAACGACATTGGTTAAACCCATAATGTATTTGTTTATTATTCACTGACTGTCATCATTACTTTCTTTAATTAGTAAAATGCTAGACTTCTCAACAAAATATTCCTGATTAACTATCTATAGAAGCACGCTTATTCCTGGAACAGCAATCGAGATTTTAATGAAAAGTTTCTGGTCTTTCTTTGCCACGATTATAATCAACAATTCCTATGACTAGAAATAAAAGTATAATATGGAGAAGGAAGAGAAAGAGAGGTCAGGAAAAGTATATGTTGTGTTCTTTTTGAAGAAAAAGAAGTATGAGGAAGAGCACAAGTTGAATAACTAAGTATATAATTAAATGTAAAAGGAAACATACATGTAAAAGTTGCAAGGAATTTAGGGTTAAATTTTCGACTTTGTGCAATAATACTGTTTGTCAAGAGAAAGAGTCCTACTTTTTTGTAATCAATTATTTTTGGGTCATCTTGGATTTCAGTTGTATTTTTTTGGAACTTTAAAATCCATGAAATTCAGGTAAAAGTGAAGAAAATTCGAACTGACCTGTATGGACAAAGGGAGAGAGATAGGATAGAATAAACTAAGTTGGAAATAGGACAAGAGGACAATAGTCCCAGACTTTGAGCAAACTAGTCTAAAGCTCATTAAACGGATTAGAGCTTCACTGAGTTACAACAGGCATATGTAATTTTTTCAAACATGTTTCGTTTCTAGTTGGCACCAGGTGAGCTGTGTACTGTTGCCTACAGTATTTGTCTTTTCTTGTTTGTAGATTCCAATTTACTGTCAAGAGACATCGCGTCGATGGAAGGTACGATAGGACTATCTGGCCATGAGTCTGTTGCTTAGTTTCGAAGGTGTATTCAATGTTTGGTTTGTGTACTAAGGATAACAGTTACAATAGTTCGAGATCTCGGCAAGGAATCAATGCCTTAGAGATACGGTGCTGTATCGAATAAGTAAATTTTGTGTTAAGTACTTCTTCCTGAAGGAACTTGCGCGGATGTCAAGTGGTGTGTTGCGACGCAGTCGCAGGCTTCAGGAGAAAATAAGGTGGAGCTGGATGATAAAACAGGGACTATTACCGATTTCTTGAGCAGCTCCATAGCAAGTTACAGTAAGCATTCCAATGTATTCGTTTGACTTATGCAAAAAATAACAGCATATAAGTGTAAAGATAGAGGGACTTGTTTATTCGCAGTTGCAAATTAATGGATTCGAAATGAAGTTTTAAGTGACTTTTGAATTCACCTAAATTACTCATTTATTCACCGAATTATTCGTCTTAGTTGAGTAGGAGGATTATTTCTCACTGCTGGAATGGGAGTCGTCTTTTAGCCTGTTCAGTTTATTTCCGAATTGAAAAATAAGAAACTCAGAAAAGAATATTGTTATATATCGCGGAAGAGAATGCCAGGAATTGGAATTAAAATTGGTATCAAAGAACAAAAATCAGCAGAAAGAATGATAAATAGCAGTAAAGCTTGACTATTGTCATCTAGGTCATCATGAATTGATATATTCAATTTAACAAAAAGCAGTGAGTCTGATTTGTGTTTTGTAAATTCACTTTAGCTAGCTCCCAGCATTTTCTAGATATCGCAGAGAAGAGTACTGCTACTTCTCCCAGAAAGAACACAAGAAAACGGAAAGGAAATATTTCCACTTCTGAATGTCAATTACAAAATGTTTCGATAAAAAAGATGAGAGTTAAGGAGAGTAAACAAGATGAAAAGTTGACAAATAGAAACGGTACTAAAAAAGCAAGACGAAAACGACGGTCTCCAAAGAAGTTGGCCTCTAAATCTGAAGGAATGCAAGGTGAGTTTTCACAGGTTTGGAGAAAAATTGACATTTTGAGGTGAAATTAGTCGTTTGTTTCACTAATTCTGTGCTTATTCAGTATAAATCATGATTATTAAACATAATGTTGGATGATGATTCCTGCTCTTCTAGTTTCCATTTGTTGTGCGTGTTGATGAATTTCTGATTTTTAGATTCTGCACCAAAAAAGCAGCTAATTAAAAGAAATGAAAAGTGTGAAAAACCTGCGCCCAGTTTGTCATGCGACGGAAGTAGTTCCAGTTGTTCGGATGATGAATGGGAGAATGTCGATGAGTTTGATTTTTCTAACAGTGCTGTACTACCAACTACTATCGAAGTAACAATTAAGAAACCAAAAATGAAAGTAAAAACGATGGAAACGGTGGAAACTCGAAGAGCACGCTTTATTAAACAACATGTCAATCAAAAACTTCGTGAACGACAAATTCATTGTCACAAGGTTTTTTGCTCAATATTTCGGACAAAAAAAGTGTTGATGAAATAATAAAGGAAGGGGCAAAAAAGAAGCAGTTGAAATTAAATTGATTGGTAAGTAATATATTTGTTGGTTCTTCGTCATTTTCAAAATGAATGTTAATTTATTAGGATATCTTCTAGCAAGAGTACTGAAAGCTCTGTTCTTTTGCTTACACCTTTCTAACATGTTTGCCAAGGATGTTCAAATGATTTATGTATTTTAGATGCACCTGCTTTGTTACATTGCACATTTGCGTATGTGGATACACACATTGTTATGTGATCAGTATTTGGCGTCAGTGTGTTTATCAATGATACCCGAACAGCTTGTCGCGGCAGCTCGTCCTGATTTTAATATTACAGTAGCAGAAAAATTTGTTCATTGGTTCAAAACAGCATATCAACCAGCCAAAAAAGTTTATATGGTTAAGGGTGATTTCAGTGCTGCTCAGGTTTTGTTTTCATAGGCTTAAATGTCATTTTCTTATCCATTCTTTCCCAAAAAGTGGAGATTATTGGAGAGTTCTTTGTGAATTAAAGACAATTCATAATCACTGTGCTATACTCACTGTTTGGCATACATTGGTTTGAAGAGTTTAACCAAAAAGTTTTTAGTTCCGCTCTAGTAAGTCGACAACCAATTTTAGGTTAGCTCTCATTTTTCAGCTTCATCGGTTAGAAGAATTAATTGCTGGACAGTTCTACGAAAGCGATAAGGATTTGGCATCTGTAAGATTTATTTGGAAATGATCCAATAATCTACATAACTTTGTATTTCTTTAATAATTTCTCAGAGATTAAAACTTAAGAGATTGAGGTACAAGAGTGATTTTTAATTTTTGTTTTTTTAGTGTTCACATTGATATTACTATAGTATAAGTAAAGCTTAATAAACAATAAAATGTAAATGGAACCTTATTTCATACTTTAGTCCACTTTAGTCTACAGAAAATGTACATTTTTCTTAACATTTGAAAAATCAAATGGCATTTATATTTTATTTGTAACAACAAGCGATCAGCAATTCAAAATAACTAGCTTATTTGATCATTTATTTCATTTTACTTTATGTTTTGTAATTTATTTTCAGCTGTTGTTTTTGAATCTCATTGCTTTGAAACAAACAGCTCGCCTTTGTTTATCGTGTCAGCCAATGCCGTTCAAACTGGTGCTTTTTTTTTTTCTGTTCCTTACTGTAATTATCACATGCATGTAAATGAATACGACATTATTATTTGAACTATTCAAGGAAGTATGTTCAATTATTTCTTCAGAAGATATTCCCGCTATCATTTTTTTTTTTTAAATGCATTGTTATAATAGGACTGTTGCTCAAAATAAGAAAGTTTTAGGCAGTGCGACAACGACCTTTGGAAGCGATTGAATCTCTTATCAGTTATTATGGATCAAGAAAGCTTACAGCTAATGACTATAGAGAATGGCCGGGAAAACTGGAAGAGACAGTAGAAAAAATTGTACTGTTTGACGGCGGGAAACAAAATGAAAATGACAGTGCTTCAGTTGGCAGACTGAGTCTGAAAAGGAATTACTGGGTGGAATTTTGGGATGAGAATTCCCGTCGTTGGATATGTAATTTTTTTCGTCAAATGTCAATTTAGATAACACATCTTAACGAAAATTTTGACGTTTTTTCCCTTAATTATTTACATATGGTTTGGGATAGTTACCTTTTTCGTATTTCAGGTTTGGATCCATGGACCGGATCGATTGATAAGCCAGAAGCAGTAGAAGCTGATGCTACTCCACCCATGCATTACGTTCTTTGTATTGATAACGGTAAATTTCTTTTTTTAAAGCAATTTGACCATACTTCGTAGTAGTATCAGTCGTTTTATAACGCTTGTAAAATGAAGTTCCCATTGACTAATGTTACACGTTAGATAACTTTTAGCTAGTGTCTCAGTTTCTGTGATTAACATGGTAGTTTAATCGAAGATTGTGTCTACAACTAGGGTAAGTTCAGAATTTATTTCAAACTTTATTTTGAAGAATATGGAATGCGTGATGTAACAGCACGTTATGCTTCCAGATATCTGACACCTGCAGTTCGACGACTGTGGGTGAATCAAGACTGGTGGAATGATACATTAGAGGTTATTGTTGATTTGAATCACTCATCATATAGCATTGTAACTTTTTAAAATTTAACTTGGCACTATTTTTAGCTTTATCAGAGTAGGAATGTAATGCGTGAGCGACTCGAAGATATTTCAATCGAGCAATATCTCTTTTCCAAACCAAAGCCCACATCAGTACCAGAGTACAAAAATCACCCGTTGTGAGTACAGAGTTTCTTTTACAATTGAAGTACAAGCGAAAACTATCTTAAATTAATTGCGCCCCTAAACTATTGAACCTCTGGATAGCTCCAACACTGAATAAACAGCATACTGATCTGTATTTTAAATACTGCAGTTTTAAAGGCCAGTTCAAATTACAAATTAATGAGGGATTATTACTATAACCAGAAAGGATATATAATTAAAAAAGTTACAATAGGGATACAGTACCAGCGTACAAAAATCCAAAAATTATGACGAGGTAATCGCCGTTAATAGTTTCTTTGGTTATATATATCATATATTACTCCGAATATTTATGTAAGGTGTTTTGTATAACTATGGAATGACAAGAAATGTGGAGGATGTCATTGTTTATTGTTTCCATCTGTTATTGGCTGAGAAATTACAACAAAAAATCACTGATTCGTTTTTCAAATTTTTTTCTTTAGATATGTATTGGAGAAGGATTTGTCAAAATATGAAACAATATATCCAGAAAATCAACAACCCGTAGGGAAAATCAAGGACTTTAATATATATCTACGCAGTTCAGTTCATAGACTTGATGGTGCAATAAACTGGATGAAGAAGCTTCGGTCAATCAAAGTAATTAAACAATTTTGCAAAATTCCCTGTAATATTGTTTCACTTTCTTTAATTTTGCAGCCTAACGAAAAACCATACAGAGTTGTACAAAAAAGGTCTTGTAATCGTGCTTTATCAGAATATGGTGGACCAAAAACTGTTGATTTATACGGCCGATGGCAAACGATACCATATGTCACTCCGAAAATTGTTGATGTAAATTTTGGATATTTGACTGCTTTTTAATGGAAATCGATGGATATAATGAAAGAGCAGATGATTCTCGCTGCTCCATTATCACTTCTATTTGTGTTATGAGCTTTGAAACATATATCCCATTTTACTATACTGTTCCAATATGTAGTCTTTTTATGCATCTTTCTTATACCCAAAATTATACTCATCAAGAGAGCTATATTTAAGCTTGGATTGTGTAGGTGAACTATTATCTCAGGTTATCCTTTTTTTGTTCTGCTGTTGCAGGGTCGTGTGCCACGCAATGAATTTGGCAATTTATATGTTTACAAAAACACTATGATACCAGACGGTTGTGTTCATCTGCAGCTGAATGGATTGGTAGCTATAGCTCGCAAACTTGGCATTGATTGTGTTCCTGCAGTTGTAGGATGGAATCATTGTAGAGGGGGTACTCATCCCATGTTAGTTGATTGTCCATGAGGTTTCAAGTTTACAAGACGTAAAAAGAAAATACAACTCATTTGAAACACAAAATATAATTTGCTGCTAATTGTTATGTTTTTTTTCTTTTTCCAGAACTAAAAAAATAATCTTTGATTTTGCAGTTTTGTTCTCATTACTTATATGATAGATATCAACTTGTTTAGGCTTTTTCTCTTAGAATTTTGTAACAGAAGAATCTGAAAATCTTGATGTGATGCAGCTAATATCAATCAACTTTCGATATTTGCTCTAAACCTGAAATCTGAAGAGCTGCATCATTGGTTAACTACTTTCTAATAGTTGACTAAGTCATTTCGTAGTTTCAGCCTTGATGGATGCGTAATTTTGAAAGAGCATGAAAATGAACTTCGAGAAGCCTGGTCGAAACACTATGAAAAAAAGAAAATGACCGCGAAATTGGTTGATTAAACAGCAATATTTGATCTTTTTTATCACTAAGATTTCATTTTAGCTTTAAAAAAAAGAATCGGAACTAAGAGAAAGGGTCAAAATTTTTGTATGATAATTCCAGAAACAAACGCAACGAGCCATAAAAAACTGGCGAAGTTTGATGAAGGGATTACTAACACTGAAAAAAGTTCGAGCTAGATTCGCTTTCAAGGATCACCATGAGTTGGTAGGATTTATTATTACTACATTATCAATCTTCATTATGTTGTAATATGTAATGCAGTTTATTCCTTTTACTTGTAAAACTACTGCGCAGATATACTCTTTTAATCCTCATAGTTTTGGTCGGTATTTGTAGTATGGTGCAAAACGGTCAACAGTTTGAAAGACTTTGTCAATGTTTTGTTTCATCTTCAATTCAAAGTCTAGTTCAACATACTCTGTCTTTTATCGATTCAAATAATTAACAGTATCCCAAGTCATTTTTTTTTCTAATAGTGTGAACGAGCTCCAAGTGCTGCATTGCTGCTTCTTAAAAGAATTCTAATTTCAGTTCTCAGATCATTCTTTTAATTCACTGTCAGATAGGGTATCAACCATTCAACTTTTATTATGATTTTCAATTTTTCCGACGTATATTCAGTTATTTGTCAATTTTTTGTTTTGTAGCATGCTGACGAAAAGTTAGAGAATGTTGAAAAAGCTGAGAAAAATGCGACAGTGACAACTAACGATGCGGGAGCACTTACTTGGCCGGCAGCCGTATATAGCTTGCCTGATATTAATTCGAAATCATAACTGATCTGTTGCTTGCCTACTATTTCAGTGAATAGTAAATATCATCAAAGGCCTTATTTGAAAGAAGAGAATGGTTTCTTTTTCTGGGAAAAAAATTCTAATCTGCAGTCTGCAAACTTTGGGATTCAAGTAAATTTCATGTTTAAGATTAGAATTCAAGTAAATTCCATCTTTAGGGTTTTTCAGACAGCTCGTTTCCTGACTATTCCTATGCTATTATTTTTCCTAAAAAGTGAGCAATAAGGAGAAAGTAGCTTCTTTCGATATTCTCTTTTGATGTGGATTCATACTTTGCCCTCATTCATATCAGCTTCTTATTACAGCTCTTCTGGGAAGAAATTTCCCACAACGTTGACAATTTCAACGCTTAATTTGAAGCTAGTTCCCTGCTAGTGTGTAAGTAATGTACTAATGTTTCATCTTGTACTTTTTTCATCCTCTTTAGTTTCATCTTTCTTGTTTAAGAATGTTTAGGAATTCACCGTGATGTTAGTGACCTTCGCTTATACCTTATCATGGTAATTTTTGCTTGCCTTTGAAATATTTTTGCTCCTTGTCTTCATTTTGTCATGTACAGTTGTCTTTTTTGACCAATATCGATACATTTCCTTACTTTATTTGTATATCCTTATATTTCTTATGAAAAAGTAAATAAAGGCTGTTCTACAGATAAACAATATCGAATCAACTCAGTATAAAATTTACCGAATATTCAATTTCAAAATTCAAAAAACAAAATGGTACGCGGGAACTTGACAATTTAGAATCATAAAACTTATAAATGAGAACCGGGAACATCGTTGTGGGGGGTCCTGCCCGCTGAATCCTTTCTTTTTTGTAAAATAATTCATTGTTGTCGCAAGTAATCTGTTAATAGATACCTTAAAGTGCAAAATAACCTACCAGAAACCTTCCTTCGCTCTCCAATCAATTCGAATCCAACCCTCACTTCCTAACTTCTTCACATAACTGACAACAGTGGGATATCGAGTTGCATGGCGGGACTCCGCCGAATTTAAATTTTTGAATAAATTTTCTTTTGTTTTACAATAATTGCTGGAATGGTCCCCGCAATGCATTCAATCATTTTGGTGAATGAATGGCTTGGGAGTGAGATTGACTGACTGATTGAGGTCAGCCTCTGTTGTTCAACCTTTGACATTTGACCTTTAAAATACGACTAAACTTCCTCTCCAATACTTCTCATTCTTGTAACTCTAAACATGCAATCATTGTGTTGAATCACTTAATTAAAAATGTATTCCACTAAGGTTAGCAGTCGGTTGGTTTTATCTCTGTCGTTTGGTTATTCAGTTACGTTATACTTTCACTTATTTGCCCCTTTCTTATGTTTGCTTTCAAACTTTACGTGATTATTGTTTTTTATCGTTTATATTTGTTTCCTTTCTGCGACTCGAAAGTTAACTCCTGTTGTGCGTACGTAATATTTGGCAACACACCATATTTCCTTTATTTCATATTATTTCATGCATGCAGAATGGCAAGTTCTTCATTGACTAAGACTTTGCACAGTATTTCGAATAAAGGGGAAACGTTTCGACAAGTTCCAAGGAAGGAATCTGAATTCTTAGCTCCTAAAAGTCCATTTTATGAGTAAGTTTCTGTTTGTTAAAATTTTGAAATCCTCAAATGTTGTGTTTGGACGACAACGAAATGTTTGTATCGTTGATCATTATCTGTTCCATTCCGCAGTCTTTTATAACATGTGTCAAGACTTGTTAGACTTGTATGAAATCACTGCAGCCGAGAATTTCGATTAAGTGACTTCGAAATTGGTCGACCATTAGGGAAAGGCAAATTTGGCAATGTCTATCTGGCTCGCGTCAAAGGCATCAATTTCATCGTAGCTCTGAAAGTATATGATTTTTACTTTCAATATTCTTTTCAGGGTAATTAAGCAAATGTCGTAAAGTAAAAAAAGTGATATCTAAATTTGCTTAATATAGAGCAAACTTTTTCTGTTTTGTCGACATGCTTATAATGATGATGTCCCAGTTTTAATTGTTAAATTTTTATATATTTATGCTCTAAATGATTTCTTTCCATAAGATTCTGTTCAAATCGCAACTTATCAAAAATAGCGTGGAACATCAGCTACGTCGTGAAATTGAAATTCAAGCTCATTTACGACATCCTCATATCCTCCGCATGTACAACTATTTCTATGATGAGAAGCGTATCTATTTGATACTAGAATATGCAGCTGGAGGTGAGCTTTATAAAGAGTTACAGAAGTGCGGCCACTTCGATGAAGAACGTACTGCCAAGGTATTTCTTCGTGATACTTAAATTTATGAGTTAATTTTGGTTCGGTTGTTTATTAGGGCAGATTTATGCATTAAAGACATTAGAATATTAAAAAGTATGATATTAGAATTGCTTGTAATATGAGCAATGAAATAATGAGTCTGCTTGAAAAATTATGTGCACTTCAATGCTGCAAATCAGACTTAGCGTATATGTGACTTTCTTAAAAATAAACTCGCTATTTCATCTGCACTTCGAATGAATTGACTAAATTTGAAAATTGAAATTTATTTTTGAAGCTTATTCCTCACAACTTCTTTGTCATTTTTCGCCACCATTCATGGTCTTTTGCCTATGAATGGCGGCAAAAAATAACAAAGATTTATTTATTCAGCTTATGTTTCAAATGGCGGATGCGCTCTCTTACTGTCATGACAAAAAAGTCATACATCGCGATATCAAGCCTGAAAACTTACTTTTGGGCATGTTTGGTGAATTGAAAATTGCGGACTTCGGGTGGAGTGTTCATGCCCCATCTTCCAGGTATGCTCAGAAGAGTCGTCCATTTATTCTAAAACTAATTAAATTCTAATTCGAATCCAACTTTCCAAATTTTTTCCCGTTTTATTTAAGACGAGAAACGATGTGCGGCACTTTGGATTATTTACCACCCGAAATGGTGCGAGGCGAGAAGCACGATGATAAGGTGAACAACAAATTAAGCTAAAGTCAGCAAAGTATCATTTTTTTCAATATAACCAGATAAAAGTGTTCATTCACGTTTGAATTGAAGGTCTTCCGTGTTAGAAGCTATGCGAATTCTTTATCCATCCCATCGCTCCTTTTTCTCAAATTTTTCCTTCTCTCATCTTTCATTTATTTTGATTAGTTATATTTCATTTTTAGTAAAGTACTTCTTGATCATCCACATCTTTATTGTTCTCATCAGATACAGATTACTTCTAAATTTCAGGTTGATCTGTGGTCTTTGGGTGTTCTCTGCTATGAGCTGCTAGTTGGTAAACCGCCGTTTGAAAGTAAAACCCACAATGAAACTTACAAACTTATTGCCAATGTAAAATATACATTTCCGTGCCATGTTTCTGAAGGGGCCAAGGATTTAATCACTAAGGTTTGCCTTTATAATTGTATTTCGTTCGGTAAAGTAACTAATAAGACAGCCAAAATACTAAAGCAATTATAGATGTCATACGTGATAGAACTAACTAATCAATGTATCCATAACTTTTTTAAATCCACTTGTAATCATTAACATTATTTACACACTTCCAGTTATTGGTGAAAGATCCCGCTGCACGTCTTCCTTTGAGAGACGTTATGGAGCATCCGTGGATTCGTCAATACATTTGTGAAGAGTGAGAGCGTGATTTACTTAAAATATCTCGTATCTCTTAGATTACAATTCCATTTATGCTATCAGATCTGACACATCAACAAACTTCTTACATTTTGTTGAATCATTTTCAACATGTCTGATCGTTTATTACGTACGTTCAGCATGCTGTTGTTCGCTTAGTGGTATATGTTTTCTTGGCTATAATGGTTCAGAATTGATCATATCAAGTCATCTGATTGATATTTCGAAACTTTGGTTTCTTTGCTGATTCACAGACTATTACTTGCAAGTAACGAATTTACTATCAGATAAAATCTTTTATGAATTTATGTCACTTTTTCATTTACCACTTTGATTCAGGTCAAGAGTATCCGTCAGTATACTTCTTTTTGTTATATAGTGGAGTAATAAGGTGCTTAAAGATTACCACATGATTAAAAATATGTATGTGATAAATCACCACAACGAATTTTTCCATTTTTTTGGGAAGGAAAACATAGCGATAGATTTACAGGAATCACTACGATAGATGCTGAGAAGATTCAGGCATTCTTCTATATGTTGGAATAATCTTATACGTCAAGTGTAACTGGTTATACGTGGTAGTTAAAGTTGTAAAATGCTATCAAGCCAGCTTAAATTTTCCACACCAAAACCCGCCACCATGCTTATTTCATTCGTTTGATCTTTTCCTCTTAACTTTCGTCCCCGTCAAATGGCCAATTAATTATACCTTAATGAACATATTAGTATCTCATCAATTTCATGTATGATTACTGGATAAACATGCCATTTGTAGTTTCTTCCTACTTTTACTTCTTTCATAAAATAATCGAAATGTGATAAATATGGTTGAACGTTGAAAACGATGACATTTTGATATTTGAAAGAAGGTCAACACTGTTTATTTAGAGGAATTTAAGGAAATTATAGAATTTGAAGAATGTTTCTTCCAGAAAATACGAACTGCGTACGATCGACCAATTTTTTCATATTAATTCAAAAAAGATGACATTACTGAATTAACTGGTGCAGGAAATAGAATTACTGAATTAATTCGAATGTGATTAGATTCTTCAGAAATCTTGCACAAAAGAATTAGAAATAATGAACGAAATGTTTTTTATTAAAAGTTAAATGTTATCACAGAAATTTATCTGTGCGAAATTGATATTGTGAGAAATAGGTCATCATATTACCATTATTTAGTAGAATGGAGACTGAGAAATCCAGTCATCATTTCGCAATATTTTCCAGTTTCATAACTTTACTGATTTGAAATAATTAGATATTTCAAATTTCATTACTTTAATCTTATATCATCAGAAATCGAAAGGATTGTTTTAATTCATGAAAGATAATGATAAATAGTCATTGTGTATTGATGGTATGATAACCGATTTGATGAAATCAGCAAAAGAACAGGTTGAATTCGAGTGGGACAATATATACTGTTCGATACGAAGTACTGGACAATGATATTTCCATTATTCTACTTCTCATGGTGTATATCACACTTTTATTTTTTAAAAGTAACCGGATCGGCATACGCAGTAGTAATACTTTTCAAGTGACATCTTTCAACTTTGCCAATCTTTGATGCGCTTAATTCTTTTTCATGATTTTGGATGAAAAAAACTCGACGATAGAATGTTTCCAGTTTTATCCGCTTTATAAAGTAGCAGTAGCATTGATAACAATAGTAATATTCGCAAATAAGTAAGGGAGAATTGTTGATATTTCAGGATTACTTACTACTGTTAATTTAATTTCTACCTATCACTGATTTCCATCTATTGCACTTTTCAATCGACCTAATTCATTTTAAATTTGTGAAATCCCTCTTTTCATTTTTTTCTTCACTTCCATTTTGTTCATTTTGTATATTGTTTGTTTGTTTCTATGTATAACCAGTAACTTCGCATCCCATTTCTTTATCAAATTTGTTTGAAAAATTTTCTAGAATCTCCAGATTATTTATTTGTCTCAGTTTTATCCCCGCATTATTATCATTATTGGGAATTGTTCAATGAATCAGGTCAACTTACTAATTATTTAATAATGATTGGTCAACTGTACGAATATCAGGTCAGTGACGATGAAATTCATTTTTCTATTACTCTTGCTGTTCGCCATTATCACTAATGTGAAATGTTTGTTTTCTGAAAAATTTTTTATCTCATTTCACTGAACTGTAATAACTAATAGGACTTCATTAGTCTTATGCCTCCGGAAACAATCTCAGTTGATTTAGCTAGCAAAAAGAAGCCAACAGAGTTAGCTAACTCTTCGATAGCCTAATTTGGACACTTGTCATAATCATTGTCATTTTAACCAAAGAATTTCCATGAATCTTTTGCTTGCATCCATATGGATAAAAAGTTAGATAGTGTAACCTTTTCTGAGTTTTTTAAGTGCTGCCTTTGTTTTAATTAACGCTTCAATTACTAGTAAATCATTGTAAATTACTATGATTTATAACACAGCAAATTTACCGCATTTCTTTCCATTCTTTTTTAGCTTTTCAAATTAAATTAATTGTAAATTTGTACTTTGTAATCAGATTCTCATTTTCCACAAATTTCTGCATTTTGTTGAACATTTAAAAATATGTTTAACTGTTAATCCTACCAGTAAACCGTTTATCAGCCTTGACGGTGTAGTCCTAATATTTCTTATAGCAATTAACAACTGGCAATGAAAACAGATTTTGAATTACCCAGAAAAAAATAATTCTCACTAATTCCAAAGATTGTTGAGTGTTGATGAATACATAACTCGTTTAAATATGATATCATTTGAATAAATTAGGAATTAACATACTTTAAAAAATCGTTTATTCGTAATTTTTGAAAGAGCTCCAAAATTTTCCAAGAGCTTTGTTCCATTATAGATTATGCATTCAATTAAAGTATAAACATACAATATATTTAAAATTGTTCCTAACTAATGAAAATCTATGCAACATATAATTAATTGCATTCATTGAAAGCATTAATTACTAGTCTGAAATTTCTAATGGATAAAACAATCAAACAAAATTAGTGAGAAATAATGATAAGCCACTTATACATGGAATCATTTTAAAATGACTAACTTTAAAATATCCATTGAACAAGTCATTCATTTGTTTGGTGTTACCACTCTTTCAGTTGATAACGTTTGTTCGGTATTCCAGTTAAATTTCAAGCAGCGAAAAATAGAAATATAACAAACTGAGTTTGAAAGTGAATCAGATCATCACTTTGTTTAATCTTCCAAGTTACGAAAAACATATAATTTAATGGAAGAAATTGATATTAGTATTTGTTAATGTAAGGAACTGTATGGAATTAAACAAAATATCTTAAATTATTTTCAAATTTGTTAATTTGCATCTAATGATAGCTTTCTGGAGGAATCTCGAAAAGTTCCGGAGAATGTTTGTCATAATAACCAAAAATTTTGCAAATTTCGGGCAACCATTGGTAAATGCATCATAAATAAGAAATGGATGGAATTAATTATTCCATTGCATGTAGTAAATGTCAACCTAAGCATTTTTAATTTTTTATTGTCAAATAAATCAGATAAATCATAAAAGAATGGAATAATTTGTTTTGAACCGTGGTATGTAATGGTACCTAAGTATTACCAATCATATGATATTGGTACCAATAAAACTATTCTAAACCACTCGTATCAATTGAAACCATCATCTCATTCGTTAAACTGTTCTTTCTTTAAATTTCAACCGTTATTGCTTGTTCACCTTGCAACCTTTCCGAAGGATCCATTCCACATTTCTCGGTTAATTACCATAGAAGAAAAAAAAGGAAGAAATGATGTTCCATTAAAATTTGGCTCCTTTTACCTGTTAGAAATCATGAAGTTAGCAGTTCTAAATCTTTTTTCTGTCCATCAATCAATTTCTTTTTCTTTTCTAAAGAATTGTCTTTTTTTTTCATTGAGACTAATTGAAATTGTCAAAACGGCACAACTTTATTCTTAAATTTAATATTAAAACTTGATCATTTTTTATCAAACAGTTCAATGACAAAAATAGCAATTTACAATAAAAATGTCACTTTTATGCGAACTTTTACATCCATTATTTCGAAAGAAAATTTGATTTGATCAGATGGATATTCATTTTAAAACAGATACAACAAGAACTTTTGCGCCCTTTGTCCTTTTTTTAAGGTACATATTTCAATTATTTGAAATAAAATGAATATATCCGAGAAAACAATGAAATGACAATATTTTATGTATTCATATTTACACATAATGTGCATACATTGAGCATATTAACTATCTTTTTTATGCAAATTTTTGTGGAAAAAAAAAATGATCATTTTGTTATACATATTGAAATTTAGTAAAAAGTGATGGGAATTTGAAGAGTTTTAATTCTGAAATGACAAAAAGAATCTAATAAATAAAATCACAGTTCCAATTTTTTGCAAGTTAATAAGTATTAATTTGCACGGATACGAAACCTTTAGCAAATCATATTATGACAATTTTCTTTCATAAAAAAAGAAATAAACCGTAAAAGTTTAAAATGGGAAATTAATCATTTAACTTTGAAATAAATTACTACGATAAAATGTGTAAAAAATTAATTATATTACTCAATTAATTTCATTGTAAGTTGTTAAAATAAACTATATAAGAAATCGTACCAATTATTTGATTAATTTTACCATAAATTAATCTTCTAACATATAGTCTTTGTTCATTAAGCCATAAACTCAGTGGTAAAAATTTTCTTTTCTATATTTTCAAAATTACAATTTTTCAATTTACTCATAAGTTAAGTTACTTATCTACGTACGAGTACGCATGCACTATATTAATTTTGGTCATCCAATGATGAATGCGGTATGGATGCATATCAATTGTCCTCGATCATGCATGCTCTGCAACGACATTCATTTCAATTTCAGTAAAGTTTCAAGCTAATTATATATCATCCATTAGAGGTAATTGAATTTGTTAATTAAACTTTCAGGCGAATAACGCCATGTAAATTAGGAAGTTGTAAGGTAATTCGAAAAGATGAATTTAGATTTATTGCAAATAAAATATTTCCATTTTCTTTGCATCGATCATTCTTTTATAATTTGATTAATTTGATAAATAAATTTTTGCAAAACTACAAATACATCTACAAGTCATACAATATCGATTGCTAATATATGTAAAATGAATGCTCGATTTGGATGTGTTTTACAGTTAGATGAAAATAATTGCAAGCAAAATTTATACTATCATCTTAGATTTCGAATTTTTGATGATACCTGCAATAATTTCCAATCACCACAAAACGGTCCTGCTTTTTCTACCGTATATTCACCTGAAACCACCACGATGCGACAACAGAATCAATGTGTCAACATATATGTTTCTTATCAACTTTTACCGTTTGGGCTCAATTTCAAGATGAGAATTCGAGTAAGATATGTTTAAGATGTGTTTTACTTTTCACTATGAGTAAACAACAATCGAATACTCTTGGCTTTTTAACTTCTTGGCCAAAATGACGATCATCACAGCATGAAGAATTTGAGGTAATCCATCTCAGATGATAAAATATTTCATTATTTAAAAGATCAGTACATTTTATTTGCATTGCAGCACACGACCAATGACACGAGAAATGTCACATTCAATGCTTTCATCAGGTATACAGGTTGGGACACATGTAAACAATTCATTTTCAGCAATTAAAACAACAAACCAAATAAATTAAACATATTTATTTATTAAATTTTACGTAATAAAATTCAGATATTTTTAATAACTATGAAATGATAATCATCGGAAAGTAAGCGTAATTTTAATAATCTTGAGGTCAAAGATTAAGACAGAAGAGACAAGAGGAGTTAATGGATGAGAAAAACAAAAGCTTCAATTCACTGAATCAAAAGGACAAACGAAAACTCCAGCATATTTCGTAATAAAAAGCTAAAAGAGATATGAAGTGAATCACCACCCATCTCAAAGCTGTGGTCAAAATTTGACCGCTTTCACGAATATTTAAATATTTATACCAATTTTTTTAACTTTCAAAAATCCCCAATTTGATTAAATAAGTGAAGAATTTGGTGCCAATTTAATTTTAGGTGACAAATGATTCAAATGTCTTTGCTGATGTAATGGGACCAATTTCTGAGTCACGATATGGCCAAGATAACAGTTCTAAACAACCAAGAATGTGCATTATATGAACCTAATTCTAAATACATGAATGTTTTGCATGATCCAACAACGTAAGCTTTTTTCACTTCCATTATGTAAATATGACAAAAATAAAAATCTGAATGTTACCTTTTTGAATTCCTAACAAAATTCATTCTCTTCATCTGCTAATATCTCCTAAAATTGATATTTATTGATTGTTTAATAAGTTTAAACTTTTAATCATTTATCAATATACCAGGTAGAAAATTTTCATATTTTGAAATAAATAAATATGTTTACTTTACTTTAACTTTTGCCAGTTTTACTTTATTGAAGTGTGATATGAAAAAGGAAACGAGATTACTTCACTAATGGTAAATGAAAAGAAATGTGATTACTTTACTAATAATAATTTTAGGTTTAGTATTTTTTAATGTTTACCAATGGCTCATTCTATCCCGCCATATAATTCAGGGAAATCATTCCCCCCCGTTAACAATACAATGAAAATTCGGCATATCTCGATGGTTCAGTGGTAAAATTCTTTATCATTTTTAGCAATAACAAATGCAAATTTTTGAGTATTCCAACATTAATATAACACGTTTAAATAGAATTACGG
The DNA here is from genome assembly GCF_000183805.2 of Loa loa. Classification (NCBI taxonomy): domain Eukaryota; kingdom Metazoa; phylum Nematoda; class Chromadorea; order Rhabditida; family Onchocercidae; genus Loa; species Loa loa. The sequence continues at coordinate 119,403 of NW_018108202.1, forward strand.
TCCTTTTGATTTGAACCAATTCATGTTCTGACAAGAAAATTTCATGAAGATACAGACTGTATTTTCTCTTCGATTGATAGCAATCAAAGTATCACCGCCGGTGATGATCGAGCAAATATATTTGTCGGTTTAGTCTATACTCCATGTACCGTAGCAGATATCTTCGAATCATTCAATGACCATCAATGACCAATGACCATATTTTCATTAATTTTGACTTTAGCAATGAAAACTGAATTTAAACAGCATTGTGAAAAATTTCGAAACTATTGGTAATCATTAATGTAAAATTTTAAACTTAATTTGTATCTTAGAATAGAAATAATCCCAATAATGACCTTAGGAAGAGTCTAACAATTGACATTTAGATTGACAAGTAATTCTCTATCTAGAGATTAACCATAAATAATTGATCGAGAACACTACTAATGCTGTGGTATAATTGAAGATAATATCAGTATTGTAAGGCTTAAATAAGAATTAGGATTAGGATTGAATTTTTTCAAGAAACACAACGAATAATTGGGGTTGCCATACAACATATTGCATATAAGGTTTCCCTACACCTTATCACTACAAGGTTTGTCTACGCCTTATCATTATTATTATCGTCATTATCATCATCATCTCTATCATCCTCACAGAGTTGTTATTTTTACTTACTTGTCAAAGTAAGCAACATGATGATGGAATGATGAAATGATTAGAAATAAAATTTTAGTATCAAATTAGATTAGGCTGTAAAGTTGAATAAGTTGTTGCACAATTTCTAGGATTATTTACCTCATATATTATTTAATGAACTAATCAGTGATTACGAAGGCTATGATAAAAACATGGATGTAACTATTAGTAACAAATTTACTGGATCTACCTTCCAATTTGGGCATGAAATGATACAGATTGGAATCTTTCTTTTTTGTTAGGTGTAGTGATAAGAATGCAATATTTGCATATAAACTTCTTCAAACTTCTTTTTTTAAAAACCAAAAATGTTGAAGGAAAACAGGAAAGAAATTCAGGAAATAGCCGTATCAGGAATAGATTGGTTTGGAAATAATTAACTGTTATCGGTGTTTGGTTGCCTATTAATTGAATGAATTACTGTTGAAAATTTATTGTAATTTTTTCGAAAATTTTTATTTTTTAATTGAAAATTACTTAATCTCTTTTCTAAAAAAAACCATCAAACAATCCTCTATTATATAAGTTTTTTTTTATTATTAAGATCTAATTTCTAGGAATTTTATCCATTTCTTGATTCATATTGGCAGTATATCGTTTAATGATAGCATGTTCAAAAGGATTCATCTCTTTGCTTATGGAATTGATAAGTTTAGCAGGAAAGATGCTATAAAGATACATTATATAAATTCAAAATTGCTAAGGAATTGATAAAAGCATTGCCAGAAAACTTAATTGTTAAAGTTGTTTTCAGTGAGAAAATAAACATGTTTAAATCAGTTCTTTGGTAACAATTATTCGTCTGAGTTTTTTTTTCTGTAAGTTACAATCCAATTAATTAATTGCTTCTGATACACATTAAGCTAATGGATTCTACAGGCTTATTCCAGCAATAACTGAACGAATATTTGGCAATTCTGATCTTAGATCTATCAATATTCAACATTAACGTGACCATGGAATACATTACCTGGATATGTTGTTTGACAAACATTTTGTAAAATGTCAAATGTGTGGACATTCGATGATCTCAACACCATAATTAAAAATTCAATTTTATGTTCAAATCCTTGGTTATGTGGGTAAGTATTGTTTAATTACTTATAAAAGTTTTAAAAATAAGAGATTGTTATTGTAGTAGATAATATTTACTGGTTTTTATGAACATACAATCCTATAGATAAATTCCTCAGTCATAAACGTGAAAACCGTGAGTATAACACGTTCTCTCTTCTCAAACTAAACTTTATTTAAAAAACTTTTTATTTAAAATTTCTTTATTAAATGTATCTGTCATTTGAAGAAAATATTGATTTGTATGTTGGCGGCTAATTGGAAGATCCAGTAGAAGGTGCTTTTGTTGGATCTACTCCAGCCTGTATCATTTTAGAGTAATTTAGAAAATTACGAAATGGTGGCAAGTAAGAGAATGAATTTTCGAATTTCATTATTTCAGTAATTTTATAGCAGGCTTAAAGTTTGACTAATTAGAATAATTGGTATGTGTTGTCTTTTTTGCTCTAATTTATCAATAATTAATTTATTGTTGAATAATCAATGTCTTTTTTTATAGATTCTATTATGAAAATGCCGAAATTCTGGAAGAGATCCAAGTCGGGGAAATCAAGAAACTCAATCTTTTACAAATAATCTGTGATTTGGGTGAAAATATTCGACAGATACCGTTAGAAGCATTTAATCAAAGCGGAGCACTTGACCTCATATCAAGTGATAGGAATACCATCCCCAGGTTGGAACATCTGGAAAGATGATCAAATCAAATGTTACATCTTCCACTACTCTTCTTCCTCTCTCTCTCTCTCCCTCTCATTCGAAAAAAAGAGATTCATTTCTGGAGAGCACTTTGATCAATTATGATTGATTTGAACGAATTACAAAAACGAAGGTATGATTAGAAAGGTGAATCTAAGCATGGATAGTAATTGCTTTTTTCTTACTTAATGGGAAAGGAAGAAATAAGGAAACTTGTTATGAAATTAGTAAATTAAATTATTTAATTAATTCGAATAAAAAGTTGCCACTTCAAGTTAATTAATATCATTCATTCATAAAATAAGTTTTTCCTAATAATTTTCTAAATTCTTACTTTTAAGAATTTCAAGGTCAAATATTGCGATTTTTTTAAAAATTAAACGCTTTCTGTTGTGATTTACATAAGTAATTTTATCCGTAAACAATTAATGTAATAAACTTTTTATTTGAGCAATTCATAGAGATTACGTTAATTTTGGCTTAGATTAATTAAATTTTTGGAAAACTTAGAAATAGTAGACTTAAATTTCGTGTGTTCTACATCATTGATCGATATGAAACTGTGATTTGATCTTTGACGACAAACGGAAATTTGCAAACTCTTACTTTAACTTATTCAAATTGTACTTGGAGGTACCAAAATCATTTTTGCGATAAGTAAATTGACAGGTGACAAATATTTATTTTGTATTTTAGTAAGTTAACATATCCATGTTATCAGATCAATGTTAAGAAAATCGATTCATTGTTATTCTCTTTAAAACACTTTTCTTCTATTCAAACGAAAATTACTCATACTTTATATTCACCTTAAATGAAAATAATCATTAATTATTGGTATTTGTTAATTCATAAAAAATATTTGCTCATTTGAGTTTATTAATTGTTTGTTATTGAAATATTTTAATTATATTGTTGATATTTGCATATAAATTTATTTTCAAAAATGTTATTTTCATTTTTCAAATAAGAATGAACAATTGAAGGATTGAAATGCTGCACTATTTGCAATATTTATTATATCATTTAAATGGAATAAAAAGTGAGTTTAATTAAATATCAGAATAAAATCAATCATTTAGGGTAAGGAGAAGTTTTCCTTCTTAAATTTCATTTCTTTTGGTAACAATGGAAAAAGAAATTTTCGTCTCAAAAATTTCCAAAACAGACACAAACGAAAATTCTAAAAAAAAAAGTGCATGGAAGAGTTCTCAGTGGTTAAAATTGTCTTCATTTATTACCATCTTTTAACAAACACAAAATCTAATTAATATTATTATGTCACAACTAATTAGTTATACTTTCAATCTTATTGTTGCTCCATATTCAGTTTGTATTTGATACATCAAATCATTCCCTTGTTGTTATTTGAAAATTTTCGTTAAACTTTTTCTGTAAATTTAACATTAAATGAAAAGATAAGTTATTAGGTCATTTCATGAACTTGAAATATTCATTTTTGCAATATTTTGAAGTGAAAAACTATTGAGGAAATATCTCCGAACTGTAATATAATAGCAACATATGTTAGCAGCAGTAAAATAAGCTGAAAGTAAACTTTGTTTGAAAAGAAAAATTAAACAGAATTGAAAAGGACTAATAAATTGATAAGTTAGTTTAAATAGTTGAATATCCGGAAAATCAAGTGTAATGCTCCTTTTGAAAGTGGCGTACTTATCCGATTAAAGCATAAATTTTTTGAAAGAGGCTTACTGTAGTACTTGATACTTAATTAGTACGTGATACTTAATCTATTCGTATATTACGCCAATGATTGACTACTGACGGTGCTTCATTTAAGTCGAAAAATTTCGATAAAAGAGGAATAAATGTCATGTTACGACGGAAAATCCACTCGCCGTAAAGGTCATTTCAGTTTGTGTGTAAACAATAAAAATAAACACTCAAAAAACGTGATGCCTAAACAGTTTTGAACGAATTTTCTTTAATTCCTTCATTAATTAACTTTAATCGATAAAAAACAATGATCGAATATTTTAATATATCTTTGCGGAAAAATTTTTGGATCTGAAAATAGCTAAGAAAGATTTGGAAAAAATGTTCAGGCTTAATTGCTGCCAATTGCTATTTGCATATTTAATTGGTCAGGTTTTCGATTTAACTGATTTTGAAACATAGTAGTATCAATTGCCACGGTTATCTAATTCTGTAAACACATAAGATGACTATGAAAAAAGATGTGGACTACTGTATTTGGGAGCTGCTAACATTACAGTATTACAAAAATTGAATTATGCTGTTGAATTAATTCTATTGGAAACAAAAATGGAAAAATTAATGATAACAATTTTCAAATCTAAAAGAAAAAATTGTTTGTTTCTATTGTTTGTTTATAAGCTTTTTTATACTTCGCAAAATAAAGTTCACATAGTTGATCTTTGCATATACAATAGAATAAACCTTATGCTATCGAATACGGTACATATTTATACAATACGGGGTAAATATGTTAATATGGTACGTTGCGTTAATACGGTACCTATCCAGTCTTTGTTTCACCTTTATTTTGTTAACAAGTATACAGTATGGAGTTTTCATCTTTACTACTTTTATTTTTAATTATTTTTTAATGAGTGACTGTAACGGTACTGCATTAACAATGGAAGACAAAAGATTTATAGTAGTTAACTATTAATTAAATTAGTTAATTTTTTTTTGAATCTTACTTATTTGAAATATTATCTTACAATGCATGATTTTTCTAATTTCCTTCAGAAATATGAAATGAAATTGTTTCCGAAAATACTACCAGCTATGACCGCTAATGACCACTACAATAGCCAAGAAAATGGTCAGATCAATCATTTTTTACAAACCCGATGTTGAAAGTTGGGATCATATGCAACTATCTGTTGTGCAATAGTTTTAATCAATCGATTAAAATGAAAAATTGCATCTAAAAGAGAAATAATGGACAAATCCTACCACTAAAAATAATCATTTGGAACATTATTTTTTATCAGAAGGATGATAAATGATTATAGTATAGAGTTATGTGTTGATTTTGAAATAACAAAGTGTTATAGTGATATTTAAAGGTCAAATGTTATCGGTGTTATTAATGCTATGTCTGCTATGAAAAAATTATCGATCAGACTTACCATGAACGATTGCAAATGCAAAATTAGCATTAAGACGGATGTTTCTGCTACAATAGAAGTTGAATAACAAAAATTCAAATTTGAAGTAATTAATATATTTAAAATATGCACTTATTATGACACATAAACAATTTAAATCGTAATTACTATGACATTTTGGAAACTTTACGAGAATTGATCGCAGTAATGACAGTAGTGATTTAACAAGATTAAGCATGATTGTCATAATCAGGATATTGTAGATCATGAGTGGATACCTCCATGAAGGATTTTCCGAGTAGGAAGTTAATCTCATTTCATATTGCTGACTCATTATCGATTCTACTTTATGATAATCTCGTTGAGAACATACTCTTTTAAATTTTAATTTCAATGATTTCAAGATCTCTGGTAAAATAATAAAAAATCAATAATTTTCATAATGGCTCAAAAAGTATTAACAAATGAGTAAATTCTCAAATTTATTAAAGAACTTTGAAGTGGTCTGAGCGCTTATTGACATAAGAGATACCGCGGAAAACTTCACGGAAAAATTAGCTAGCTGAATACCTATGGCATCTTGTTGATCAAACTAATCTAACTTTCAAATTACCTTACAATTTTGCAGTATTATTAAACTCTTCAAGATATTTCTGAAAGTTTAGTCGACTACAAGTAGAAATTTTACACTTCTGTAAGCGCGTTCATTTAATTTCGTATGAAGTGATACGAAATTAATGCAGGAAAAAATTTTTCACTTACCGGGAAGGTTGAAAGAAAAATGAAAGATTCCGGAAATAATGGAAATTACGAAATGTTTTCAAGAAGTGATTCCGTTTTGATTCAAATTTACCTCTAAAGTCATGAAAGATTTATTGGATGGCATTAGTGATATTGATTCTTCTAAGAAGCTAAAATGTTTTTTACAATGAAAATAGCAAGAATTACTGAATTACATTCTAAAACTGATCCTATCCAAGTTTATGTTTTGCTTCATTTCAACAGTAAATACTATAAATATGAAAAATGAAGCATGTCCCAAAATTTTGGTGCTTATTAAGCAAATTTAAATTATATAAATTAAAATTTAGGTTTGTTTAGCATAAATTCAATAAATTCAATTTACTTTTTGACTTCCAGGACATTTTACTTGACTTGACCGGAATCATTTCGAATAAATTTGACGAAAACTTTAACCGAAAGTGGAAAATCACGGAATATTTTCCATATTTTTTGAAACGTTCCAAGTGACGCATCGTATCTGAAACAATTAAGAATGAAACAATTCATTGAATTTGTATGTTAAATTCTCAGAAATTCATAAAATCCTAGGAACTCCAATTTTCGGCAGTATCAGCTACAGTATCAGTAGCACTCATGATTTTGCACAATTACAGAGCCAGAAATCATCTTTAGATATGTCGTAACAACACGCTGAATACATGAACCAGATGACAGATTACAATCAGTAACAATTCATCATCCATCATCCAGTCTTACCCAATAGAATGTGGCTCAAAGGTCAGATTGAGGTCAGATTTGGGAGTAGTCATGGCAGTTGAAAAATCTCAAAAATGAGCATTTCGAGAGCGTAATTAAAAATATATTGGAAGGAAATGAATCGTAGTGTTAGCCCGTTACAGCTAGAATCATTGCAGCTATAAGCGGTCTGTTCAAAAATAATAAATGTTCCTTAAGATGAGAAAAGGGAATTCCGTTTAGAATCATTTTGAAAGAATAAGGAAGCGCAAAGATTTGAATCGAAAAAAAAAAAGATAATTAATGGGAGTAAATTAGCTGGAAACCGTCGTACGATTTCATTTCCATTTATCATCAATGTTACGTTTAAATGAAATGTCAAAAAAAGTATAACAAAAGATAAGGGTAATAACATCTCTAGTAATAACAAAATTCCTTTCATAATCTGTAAATATTGCTTTCATTGGCAGTGGTGAGTGGATTTCATCAAATGGTAGTTAGCTGATAAGAGCCGAATTCAAAAGTCTATCAAGTTTAAACTAATCAAGACAAGTTTGATTGCTAACTTTGTTATACCAAATGATCATCCAACTTGAAGGAATTTCCATTTCATTTCTTTTTCGTCATAACTTTCCATTGATTAGAATAAATCTAAAATGCTTGAAACGAAACTTATTACGTTTTGGTGAAAATTCAATTGATATTGGAGCCATTTATTTTTGCTATTTATTGCAATTTCAAATTTATTCTGATTAATACAATCAATATCGAACATTCCGCATCCCGTATTTCCATCATTCACTTCTTACTTCTTAGCATGCAATGCAACAACAAAGCATGACGGCAAAAGCATAACAAAAATTACAATATTCAACGAAAACCCTCTCTCTCTCTCCTGATGGCATACAAGAATACAGCAAGAGGTGGAAAGGTCAAAAGGTTAATAGCGAATGTTCTGGACAACATTTCTGAAAATGGGTTACTGAGTGGTACTTTAATATTCCCTTTCCTTTTCCGTATATATATGTATAACAGGGATTATTTAGCGTATACAATAGCTGTTTGTAAGTATACATAATTTTTAGTAAGAGGAACTACAAGTATACATTTGCAGTGATAGCAGAATTCTTTACAAATTTGATGAAAATGAACTTTTAAAACATTCAAGTCTGTTAAAGGATAAATTGTCCCTTCTTGATTCAATTTACAGTAATCAATACCTTCATGCACCAATTATGCGTTACATTCAGTACTGATGTTTAAGCGACCTGTCCACCTGTCCGCAAAATGAACTGACCTGTCCACAAAATGATTGGTTATTTGTTTGAATGGTACTTGTATAAGAAAGTATATCTTAATGTCTTCAGCAACAGTAAACTGTGTAAAGTTGAGTCATTCCCATCAGTTGATATCTTTTAATGTTTAATAAATGCTCAAAGCATATGATTTTTTATTCTTTCGTTTACATTCCAAGTATAACGGGGAGGCAAAAACATTCACATAGTTTTCGAATTCAAATTTGATCAGAAAATGAAAATTCAATCTTTTGATAACAAATAATGTCATTCTGTCTTCATCAAAAAGGAGCAAAAAAGAAGCAAATAACTATTGTGTTTTTCTATTCAATGTAAAATGTCAGCAAAAATAAAAAGGCATAAACGTAAAATAGGAAAGGAACAAAGTAGTATTACACTATTACCGACCAAATATCAAAGGTCAGTTAAGATGCGAAGTGAGTACTCAAAAAGTAACTTATCATGGCCACAGTTAAAAATGAGTTCCCTTAACAGATAGGATTCCTCTGAGATATTTCGACAAAAATATAATATAATTCTTGGTGTGGAAAATTAGGAGTACATTTGACGGCGCTGAATTTTTATGCTCAAATTTGCACTGATAACATTAACTTCCGATCGGCGCCCTAAGGAAAAATCAACTATCTAATTTAAAATTAGTGAAGCAAAATTATGCAATTAAATTGGAAAAATTCAAATTGTATAATTTTTTGAAAAATGAGCCGAATTCTTCATTATGCGTTTACACTTATCTTCATCTGCTTTACTGGACTTCTCATCATTAAATTCATGCAAGATCTCTGAAAAAAAAGAAAACCATAAACAAATAATAAGAACTAACAAACTAAAAATGTTTTGGGTAATGATCAAACAATCTTAATATCTCAGGAACAGAGAAAAACAGCCTATCAATTAAATTTATTCTTCTACGATACGCATAAAAGATGAAATATCAATAGTAATATTCCAATATAAAAATCGATCATAGGCCAACTGAAAGCAAATGTCAGCAAACGGAAATTATTAAATACATTTTGATCTAAACTTAAAACGTTAAAAAACAAGTGAGAAAATATAGAAGTCAACATACGTAGTTTTCAACGGGATACCATCACCATCAGTCTTATTTTCTTTCATATAACTGGGTGGCTGATCCGGAATTTGGAAGCCAATAAAGATGAAATATGACCAAGCTGCAGCTATTGCACCAAAGAACGGTGCTACTATCGGAATCCAGAAATAGTAGTTATGATAACTGCAAAAAAATTAACATTAAGATATCGGAAAGGCTTTTAATGAACAGTATTAGCAAATCCAAATCAAGTTACCTTAATTACAACTTTAACACATATAATAACTCACTGAAATTCAATTTGATTACTTATTGTCATTAATATCAACATTAACGATCATCAAATATCAAATCATCGAGTACAGCCATTAAACCAAACGATAGATATATAATATGAAAAGTGTTTGTTTGTATATGAATCATCGATCGTAATTATTCAAGAAAAAAAAAAACGAACAACATTAATTCACCATACCTAAAAACTTCCCAACCATATCCAATCATAGCAGCGAAAACTCGTGGCGCAAAATCTCTTGCTGGATTAATCGGATAACCAAGATTCATTCCGAATCCCATGCCAATTGTTGCAATAAGTAGTCCAATAAGAATAGGATGAAGTGAAGATGGAATTTCCATACGTTTATCTGTGATCACACATACAAAAAGAGCCAAAAATCCTGTACCAACAAACTGAAATGAAATGTTATGTTCCATTCATTGTTCGTCAAACGTTTGACAATATATTTATGTTTTTCAACTAAATTTAAAAGGCAGCAATGAGAAATGATAGCAAGGAAATGCAGTAATGAGAAATGCAAATTTTGCATAAATCTTTTTTTTAAATTTTAATGAAATTCAACTTATAGAATTTAGTATTTTACTAATGAATTGCATTTAAATAAGTCTATAAGGTGATAACAAACACTGCAATGGTGAATTATAGCCGTACAAAACTTGAGAAAGTTTTTTTTAAGTTTCGAAATTTTTAAATTCAAGTTCTTCGAAAATGTTTCGAAATTTAGAATGGAAAACATGGGAATGAATTTGCATCAGATTAATGAAAATAGGCTTAATTACTCAAGAATATAGTTATACTATAGAATGCTGATTACCTGATCCCAGAATGCGATAGTATTTGAAAGATGAGGTGCTGGCATTGAGGTGAACAATGTCGCTGTACCATTCGGACCCGTTGCAATGCGAAGATCACCCAAGACGTGATGAGTCTGATCTGAAATTGCTTTTTATTATTAATCAGAAATGTTAGCGACTAATGACAAATCAAAAAATGTTTAATTATTAAATTGAAAATAATACCTAAATAGACAGTGTACGCAAATGCTGTTCCAATGAAAGCACCAAGAGTTTGCATGATGCAGTAGTAGAAAAAATGTGAGAGAGGCAATTTCCCAAGAGTATAAAACATTAGTGAGATTGCTGGATTCATATGTCCTCCTTAAAATGAAGTAAAAGTGCTGAAGAATATCAAAAGAAAAAAACTAGGATTACTTCTTCGCAATATATATATATATATATATATATATATATATATAATCCTAATATCAAAATTTCCCTTTTAAAAGGTTTGTCTAATAATTGTAAGCTTAATATATAAGAAAGGTATTGGCCAGCGTAAAAGTCCCACCACTATGAGATATTAGTCATTTGAAATATAAACATTTATGATAAAATACTATACAGAATTTCATTAAACAACAATTCCCTTAGGGCTGACCTTAGAACTTGTATGAAAATTTTGAAGGCAGTTCGAAATCCCATTTACCACAGGTAAATGGCAACTTATCAACATGCATCATCGTATCTTTCAAAATTTCCAAGTTCCTGTTCCATATCAGTTATTCTTATCACAAAAAAAACTTGATACCATACCTGATGTCTTCGAGCAAGCATAAACACACAACATGATCGTAAATCCCCATCCGAAATTCACTTGTATCCATGTATTCAACTGTTTATGCGACAGATCCAATTGATGCACTATACTAATGCCGAAAAACTAAAATATTTTTTTTCTCTTTCTGCATTTAATTTACTATCATAACTCATTTTTTCTCCTCAAAAATAAAATTCATTATTTCAACATAATTTTTCTGTTTCAACGATTAGAAGTTAATTTTTAAGAACAACGCATCAGTTCCAAGAAAAGTTTGTTCATTTTTTTTTTTAAACGAATTTCACTATATTCATTCATGTCACATTGACTTAGAATTAGGTTTGTTTCTATGAGAATAAAATAACAACACTTCCACATCATATATTACTAGATTGTATTATTTTTCATCAAATGATAACTGATAGAAAGAAAGAAATGAACCATTCTTATACTTCTTCTTCAAATTTCATTTAATGAGTTGAATTCGGAAAATTTTTTAACTGTAAAAGTAAGCTAAAAATCATCAAAATTGTCTGCAAAAAAAATGGGAAAAAACCTTCCAATTCATTTATTTCTTGCAACTTTTTCTTTTTGATAAGTTAACGTTGAAAATTATGTAAACATCAATAAGTGTGCACTAGAAATTGTACTTGATGAAGCATAACATATGCATGGGAAAGTGGTATTTATGTTAAAACAAACTTCAGCATAACTTTGTTGTTTCAAATAATTTATTGCAACATAAAAACAGTTAACAAGTCATTTTTAATTAAGAAAAGACTTCCTTTTCTCCTAGATATGTCCCATAAATGATGAAAAAATTTGTTATAAAAGAGCTTATCTAGCACTTTATAGTTAGATCAGAATGCTATGCTCACACTGATAGTAGTCATAGTTCAGTGATAAGTAAGAGACAACTATGTTGGATACTAGTATGGGACAAATTTCCATGAATGTTTTAAAAGAGACAAAAAAAAAGACAAATCTTACCAGTAATAGCAAGGTACAATAGAATTCGGATAAACAATTAACAATGGTACGATTCTCAATGTGGAATATTCGTCGAGCTTTTTCCAGTGGTGAATCCATCATTTTATCGTCTGATAAATTCTAAAAAAAAAAAGGAACCTTTTCAGAAGGAATAAATTTGGAAATGATAAGAAAAAGTTAGAACGATGAGTAATTGCTAGCACTGATAACAATTAAAACATTCTTAATACTGAAATATAATCAGATCAGAATCAGAAGTGATCACAGCTGATAGAGAAATTGAACAGAACGAGAAAAAGCTTCAAACCAAAAAATTTTACAGACTTCAACCATGATCTATTTATGCTACTATGAAAAGGATGATATAAGTGATAACTTATCAGTTACAATAAGTGATTATTGTTAAGAAGAAATATAATCAACTCAATGCAAAAAGTATATTTATAGTTTTGGCTTCCTTTCGAGCATATTTTAATATGTACTTTGCTCCTTCTTCATTTTACTTCCCCTCCCAGTTCAATGAAGAAGTGCGCTTTGCTCAGAATGACGCATTCAAAAAGAACAGTTGAAGAAATTCGCTAGTTTTAAAGAATTCAATTCACACGTCTAACTTTAAGAAAAAAAAAAAGCTCGTTTTTTTTTTTTGTAAAAACATACCATTCTCTTTATTAAATAAATTTAAAAGAACTTTCACTTCCTTCCTTTTTCTTTTTTTTTTTAAAAATATTAGTTCCTCGCCCTTTTTATAAGCATACAAATACAATTAAAGGACAATTAATTAATTTCTTCAAAAAAAAAATAATCCATTTTGTAACTTTTTATCTTCATTTAGCAATAATTACTCAATAAATAATAAAAGTTATTTAACTGAAGTTTTCAAAATTTAAAGTATAATTTTAATCAAATAGATAATTATCAATTGTTTTTCTTTTTTAACATAGTTAAGGATTATTTCATCTTAGGGAGAGAAAAAAAAAAGAAAAAAGCTTATAATATATTTCAATGATATTGGAGAACAGAAGTGGGGAAACAAGAAAAACTAAATGTTACTAAATCTTCATTTTCATAACATTATGATTGATTTCGATGTAAGCATTCACTGATTACAGTGATTATGACTAATCGAACTGATCATTGATCAATAACATCCATTTTATGTTCAAATCAATCTTCCGTATTTAAAAAAGTTTGCTCAGAAATGAACTGTACAAACAAAATAGTACACAAATTCTTTCATCCATTCACTTCACTGTACTTTTTTTCTTTTAAAATACGGGAAAAATTGTACTATTTTGAATGAAAAATGACTGCAAAAATGAAACAATCCTTTTAGAAGTTTTTATAAATCATTCAAACATATTTGAAATTGAGTAAAAAAAAACTTAACTTGAGTAAATTAAATTCAGTAAATTTGAAAATTCAAATGGGACAACAATGAAATTTCTACTCAGAGAGTAAAGAAAAAAAGTAATAGTAACCCACTCTGTAAATGTAAGCCTTCCTTTTTAGCTCAAAAAAAAGAAAAAAAAAATCCTCTAGTGAATGAAAGTTTAAAAATAAATTTTGGAAAGAAGTTTTTATTAAATGATGAAAAGAATTCTCTATATTGTGGCAAATGAAAAAAGAAAATTCAGGTCACATCCTTATCAATAATAATGTAAAATTGGTGTATGAAATGTAAGATATGAAAATACATTTTCATTGAATTATTAGTGAATGACCATTGGTCATCATGATGATAATAAGAAGGAAATGACCATAATGATATTTATCCGAGTAGAAAAAAGAAAAAAAAATCTATGCGGATTAGTTGAAGTGCCACAAGTGGCGCTTATGGTGAAAAGGCTGAAGAATGAAAGGAAAAAAAAAAAAAAAGGAAAAGTATTGATATGCGTGAAATTGTCAGCCTGAAATGAAGCATAGACATATAGAAATTTATCGAAAATTTCGAAAGAATAGGATAAATTAACTCGATGGAATGTTGAAGAGAGATAGAGAAGGCGGAAAAGGACTGACTAGGCTCGACTTCTTTTGCTTATGTACCTGGCCTTAATTTACCATTTCCTGTCTTGTCTTATTTTTTTCCTTGTGAGAAAAGAGAAAGCGGTGACAGAGAGAAAGAGAGAGAGAGAGAGAGAGAGAGGAGGAAGAGAG
>NW_018108202.1:134070-142350 GCF_000183805.2 Loa loa
AGAGAGAGAGAGAAGAGAGAGAGAGAGAGAGAGAGAGAGAGGGAAAGAGAGATGGGAAACATTCCAAACAGAGTGCTTCGCCGTTTAGCGCTTAACAGTTTTTTTTTTCTCTTTTAGCTAGTTCCAAGCTAAATTGGATCGATATTCACTTGGAATGAAGATAAAAAATCTTATCATGCTAAATGATGTGTAAGCGCAAATTACGAAATATCACTTTGGCTTTACAAATAAATTTCTTAGTTAATTAGCCCTCATTAGAATACAATTATGCTAAATTGTCCTTTCAATTAATATATTTCACAAATTAATTATCTAGCCAATTTCTCCTTCCTTATCATTGTCCCTAATATTCTATTGATTTCTTTATACATCTCAAAAATTTTTTTTCATATATTTTAAATCTTTTTTTCCCAACAAGCAAATGACAATTGCGCATAATTTATCATTTGTTCTTCCTTTTGCGCTCTTTTGTCTTTTCCCCTTTTTCTATTGCAAAAATGAAACGACATTAATAACAAAAAGAAAGCATTTTCAGCTAATCTGTAAATCCAAGATGAAACGTTACTATCCCGCCCGCACTAATCGGTCTCCCGAGATGTACTGCTTTGCAAAGACAATTAATTCGTATAGATTTGAGTAAACTTATGGAATTTTCGAGAAAAGTATGAGTTATCTCAGCTGTGAAATGCAAAAATCTTTACAGGACAGAATTTTTGAGATTTCAAAATGGAATGAAATACTCGCATATCATTCTTAGATAATAGTAAATTGAAAGCGATAAAAGCACATCTGATAAACAAATTTGGAAAAGTAATTAATATTTATGTCTCTAAGCATTAAGTATTATGCAGAAGATGAGGGAAAATCTTGATGTCAATATGATGTTATGCAAAAGATGCATCAATATGATGTAACGCAAAGATGCGGCGCCAAAATCTCAATGTTATTGCTCAACTAATTCAAGGCGAATCTTGATGTCATCATTCAGCTAATTCACGGCGAACCTTGATGTTGTCATTCAGCTAATTCACGGCGAACCTTGATGTTGTCATTCAATTGATTCACGACAGACCTTTATGTCATCATTCAGGTAATTCACGGCGAATCTTGATGTCATCATTCAGCTTATCTGCGACGAATTCTTCTCTCAAATTCTTCCTTCCGCTCCGCGACAATTTAATGCTTATACGCTATGCCTCAAACTACAAATGTATGCTATCTTTCGGTATTCTACATCAATGGACCATCAAATAAAGAATGTGTTGATATCAATGAAGTCTACGCTTTTTTTTAAAAAAATTATTCAGAAAACAAACAAAATGAATGAAATGAAATGAAACAATCAAAAGAGAAATATTTCAACTGCTCATTGAAATCAAACGAATCATGTGACCGATCGATATTTGTATTTTTCGAAAGGTTTCAAAAAGATCAAACCATTAATGTGTCGTGTTAAATTGCAAAAAAAAAAAAGAAAAAAATTCGCCGACGTTTGGTTAAACGTTGAATTTAAAAAAGAAAAAAGAAATTTTGATTTGGGAATTTGGAAAAGTGAAAAAAATAAAATTCCCTAGTGTAGAAATAATTTCATTTCCTTCCCATACTTTCTCTTTCATTTAAATACATTTTAAATATGTGACTCAAACTAGGCTTCAAAGAAAAAAAAAAGTACATTTTTTTTTCTTTCTTAAAGCCCACAAATAATGCTGTCACACTGTCATTGTTGCGATTGAAAAAGGACAAATTAAGCCAAGCACAAATTTCAATTAGTTTTTTAATTTGCTAAAGGAAAGAAAAAACTTCAACAATATTCAAAATACTATTTTAATTTATCTCAATTTCATTCTGATATCAATGTAAAATAGCTGTAAAGTATAAAAGTTTTTTTTTTTTTTTGCATTTCTGCAGAAGTTGAAAGGAAATTGTTGTTTGAACTGAGGGAAATGTGCATTTCCTAAAAATTGACAAATGAAAAACTTTGAATTTCTCGTAAATGGAAGTCCAAAAAACTTTTTCTTCATCATGTAAACTAATTTGTTAACATCATTCACAAGTATAATAAAAAAAGAAAATTATCATAGGATTTTAGAAAGATAGAAAAATTATGGTAAGCTATTTAAATTTAAAATAATCAATTTAAATCTGTAAAGCTATAAATGATTAATAATGTCTGATAGGAAATGCATAATGAATTTCAGGTATGTTTTCGGACCCTTCAAGCCTTAAGGTACTGAAATCCATATCACTGATTACAGCATTCGATTTGTGAAGAGCCTATCGATTAAAAAAATGCAAAACTTTCAAAAAATTAAATTCACAAAATTTATATTACACTTTTTTTACTAAATCTGCATTTTAAGCCATCACAACAAATTCGAATTTCCATATTAAATATATGCGCAGCGGAAATGTCGTTAGGCCTAACTACGATGACTTTAATGGAAGTGTATAGGGCCGAGAAACACCATCAAATTATTATTTTTTGAAATCAGATATCCTCATCAATTGTTGTGCGAGATGTTATCAAGTATATTAATCAATGAATAATTATCACAGGTAATAACGGGAAAACAAACTTTTGTAATCTGACCAGTAGCAATTGATAAAAAATTCTTGGAAAACAACCAATTTAGAAATTTCAAATGATTAGCCCGAAATCATTCCGGAAAATGTTAAATGATAATCAGGATTTGGAACAGTTAAAAGATAAGCACAACAAGAAATAAATGACTTGCTTAACATTTCGATAGCACAGAAGATTATTAATTACTTGCTAGCACTAATTGCGACATAGCGTTAATTAAGTACATAAAGTCAGTTTAGAATATGTTAATGACAAATGGCTTATGGGAAAAGGCTTATTACTTATCAAAATAAGTAACAAGCCAAGCTAGAAGTAAGATGAAGAAATGAACAATTTAATAAATAACAAGTACACATCAATAAGCACCTGTGGCCATAAGCTATGCTAAAAGAGGCCAAGTGTACGAGTACTTTTATGTAAATATCAGTGTCAATAATATTTAGATGCAAATACCAAAAGGTTGAGGAAATTTTTAATGTTCCTTATTCCTTAGGTTGATAAACACAAATGACATAGGGAAATCACTGATTACAGTAAGTTATCAAGATTTGAAGTAATTAGATACGTCTATGTCAGAAGTTATCATCAATTACAATAATAATTACAGTAATATTACGTAACATTGTTGAAGCCTACGAATATTGATTTATTTTCAAACTCTCTTGTAATTCAAATAATAATATAATGGTTAATTTTATGAACTATTTCATTGATTGATTGATATTATAGAAAGTAAAGAAAGCTATTGTTTCATTATAATGAATGATTTTAAAATTAGCAAAATAAAACCTTAGGATGTCGTTATCACTTATCGAATCATTTTCAAGCATGCTTGCTTCCCAGACTTTTCCGCTATCATCTATCGATCATCAGTTTTTGAAACAAAAAAAAAGGAAAAATCAATAAGGTATAAAATAGTATGTCCCCAACGAATGGTCCGTGGGGGCTTATTAAAAATTATGCTCCTTCTTTTTTATATTAAAATATTATTCTAAGTTTAACTAATACGTTAAAAGTTTTGATTAAAGTTTATCTTCAAATTGACTTTTATTATTTTTTAGAATTTATTATTTTTGAACCTTGTAATTCCTGTTACAAATAAGAAAGCCGAAGTGGTCACCGGTCAAGAAAACGTTGAGAACCACTAAAGTATAAGGATGTCCATTATTCTTATCATTATCAGTACTGTTAAATTATTTCGAGAAGTGTCATATTTATGTAAAATTGAACAAATTACTTTGTTAAAAGCATTCAAAGAAAAAGAAATATGGGCATTGAGAAAAATGGCACAGTTTTGGGAGAAAAAGTGAAAGATTAATGGGAAAATGTTTGGTCTGTATTCTTTCAAAAATGATTTAAAAAGGCCATAAAAGGTTGAATCATATCACCCTAATCACTACAATCATATCACCTGTGCCCTGAAAAATGTAATCAAGGAATGTCCCATTGTTGTTGTTGTTGTTGTTGTTGCTGTTATTGTTGTTGCTGCTGTTATTGTTGTTGCTGCTGTTATTATTATTATTATTATTATTATTATTATTATTATTATTATTATTATTATTATTATTATTATTATTATTATTGTTACTGTTGACTGTTAAAAACGCAACTGACGCGTCATCACCAATTAAAAATTGAATGATTTTATAAAGCGTTCCATCGTGTTTTGCATATTCATTTCGAACATATAAAGGAGTGTATTGCGCATACAATAATGACAAGCTTTTTGCGACGTTTACGCATTCAATATTTTAGCAAAAAAAAACTTTGAAAACCAATATTGACTAATTAGTTTTAAAAGTAGAAAAAGGAGAGGCTGGAATGACAATTAAACAAACCGTTTTTGTCCCATTACGTAATTTATTGTATTCCAATAGTATACAGTGCTTATCGATTGATTTTGCTAAGTTTTGAAAAATTAGAAAGAGCGGAGAAATCCTGCCTAGACAATAAATTACAAAATAAGGTTTGATGAGAGATTATTTAGTAAATCATTCAACTTATATGATGATGTGGGGACCGAGAATCTCGACATGTTTCATTGAAAAGACTTCGAAGTAAAATTGCGGAAAAGTTTGAAAAGTTTCAAGTTCAAAATATCGCACTCTTTGTTCGCTTATTTTTTTTTTTTTTGCTTTTTATAGAGAAATCTTTCGTCGAACTAAAATTCGAAAAGTAAATTGTTTTCAATAAGACATAATAATACTCAAAACTACTTTATTTACTCAATTTTTTCTCCAAGAAAAAAACAGCGTCATTTGCGCTTAACATTATATGGATTGATGCAATTGGTACGGTGAAAAATATTGAAATAGTGAATTGAAGGAGAGAAAAAGAGGGAAGATTGCAATGTAAAGAGCAAAAATGATTGAAAAGTTCAACTGAAATTTAATCAAATTTAACGCTTCATTTCAAGCTAAAAGAAAAAAATGAAAAGGAAGGAAAAGAAAAGCAGAAAAAATTCAAAAGATGAGAGTGAAAAGTGAAATACTGAAATCACCGTCCTTAATGAATAACATAAGTGATAGTTGCATTGCAATGAGGATGATGAAAAGTTTCAGTTTAAACACTGTTAATGAAAACGACTACCATTGCCATTACCGCCGCTGTTGTTGCTGCATTGTTGTTTTCAACTTACAACAATATGCTTTTAAAACATTTAACTTACAGCTGCCATTTGTTGAAATGTGTATGCATCGTTGGAAAGATAAGAAATTTTGACTTTTTTTTCTCTCTTAAAGGATTCAAAAAGAGAAGGAAATGAGGGCGGAATGAATTTTGCTATTTTCACTTTCTCAAATACTATTTGCTAACTTCCCTAAATGTCCTTTGGCTCATATTCTTTAGCCTAATTCTCAATCTCCAAAACAAGCAAAGACATTAGCTTGGAGCGAAATATAATGAAAATCAAAAATGTGAAAGAAAAAAAAAGTTCAAATTTTCAAGACAATTTTCACGCGAAAGAGTTGGGAGAGAAGACAGAAATGAAATAATTTAATTTTAGCGTTTTCATTTGAGGAAATTGTTAACAATTTTAAAGTGAATCCAACCATAAAAATTATAAAATCTCATAGAATATGCAAAAATTGTTATAACAACTTTTTGAAAGGAAAAAAAACAATGCAATACTTTAAAATAAGCCTTATTAACTTGTTTTGAATTCTTAATTCCCAAGAAACTTTTTGAAGACGGTGTAAGCATTAAATGAGTTTATTTTAAAATGACTTTAAATCACTTCAAATTGAAATTTTTAATTCATGAAATCACTTCAAATTTTTTGTATTTTTCGCCACAAAAATCTGAATATTAAAAATAAAAATTTCGGGTAAAACAGGGGATATTACTTGTTTGGCAAGGAGATGAAAGTGAGAGTCATTTATTAAATTACCGTTCACCTGTTAAACTATTCCGGAACAGACTTTCCAGAAAGCGGAACTACCTTTTAATAGATTTAAATTTAAGCTCATTAAAGGGAGAAAAAGATAATCAAATTGGATTTGGTTCAAATTATTCAAAATATGAACCAAAAATTAGTGTAAAATACAGTACATTTATACAATCTAAGCAAAATGACAACTTAAAATCTATTTTTGAAAAAATTATAATTTCATAAATGCATTTCGAGTTTTTTTTTTTTATTTAAATTATCCAAAACGTTATGATAAAAGGAACGAGCAACAATGAATTTGAAAAATTTCAATTTCATCGGAAACAAAAAGTTTTTCTTGCTAAATTGCAAGAAACAATTAATTGAAAAGGAAATTTTCATCTATTTCAAGAAAATCATTATCGGACAAGAATAATAAGAAGCTGATGACGGATTTAGAATGCGACTGGAAGTTATGGGAGAATATTAGAAGATCAATCGATCACTTCATTTCAATGATCCTATCTGAAGGTCTAAGATTTAATAAAAACAGTGGGATAAGTATAGAGTATTTCTGAATACCAAAATGTTTTTCATCAGAGTATCCAAATAAAAAAAATACAGAAAATAGTTATAAATGAAATACTGGTTAATTGTTTGAACCTTAAATCTTGTAAGTTAGTTCATTTTCCGGAAAGTATCGTCACAATTCAAAATAAATTTTTAAGTAATTAAATTAAGATTGATATATTTTGAATAGTTTGGAGTAATAATTCTAATAATATATTAATCTTAATTTAATATTTCATCCTAATTTATAGGATGAAATTTAATGAACTGAAGCAATCATCTGTCTCATAATGATTCATATAAATGCTCCGATAAGAACAGAATGTCTTTTTAACAGGGTGTTAACAGTCTCCCTAAATTACTCAATAGACACCTATCAATGGTACAAGGTATAAAATATCGAATACAAAAAAAAAAAAAACTAGATATTGACATTATTTCAAATGAATTGATTTGACAACTAATGCACTATGATAATAGAAACTAGTAATGATAGCTGAGACTGATCCTTACCAAAGATACCGATGATAATCAGGAACTAGTAATGATAACGGGAATTTAATTCATCTAACCCATGAAGTTACAAGTTAGAAGGGAACGAATGAATGAATGATGAATGGGCAAATGTTACACACAGACATCATCATCATCGATCGCCAACGATCTATAGGTTCAATGGCGCTGCTGGCTATCTTTCTCTCATCCTCAATCAATTTGCGCCCTTACTCTCCCTCCTCTTTCCCTCCAAAAATATCATTAATTGAAATTGGATTGGATTATGAATATTTCCATTTCCATTATCATAACACATTTACTCATGAATATCACAGAAGATTACAATATTATCACTATTATCATCATATCTTTTATCATATTATATCAAAATGATTCATTTCAGTTTTATTATTCAGATTTTTTTTTCTCAAAACTTCAAATAATAAATGTCAAAGATTAGATGAAATGATACTTTCTAAAGTAAGCAGAATCGAAAAGGATGAAAATGATAAGCAATGAAGTTGAACAAAAAAAAAAGGAAAGAAAAAGGACAAACAATTCAATTGCCTTATCATTGTAACTGTTAAACGATAATTTATCATACTGTTAAAAATTGTTAAATAATGTATCAATTTTGTGGAAATTAAATTTGGTTCATTTATCACTTTCATTCTGTTAATATTTGACGCAACTTTTAAGTCAAAATATTTCTCACATAATATACCAAATGGATTGTTGGGAAGGTCAAGTTAATTTGCACTTTCAAGGTCTTAATTTAATTAGTAATCAATCCTCACAATTTCCATTTCTCCTCTTACACAACAACATCCAAATTGCATTTTAATCTGTCATCTTCCAGTAATATTCCATTGAATTAGACCAAGTTCAAGGTTAAGCTTTGTAAGCCAAAATGATGTCACATTACTTCACCAACAAAATGATAAATGAACTGGTAATGATGTAGTATTGCTAAACCGGTTGTTTCTAAATTATTTGCCGCAAAAACATTTGGTCTTAATCAGTGTCTTGTGATTTGTCGTGAAAAATATCATCAACATCATAAGTCTTTTAAAATTACAAAAGTTCCCATCAAAAAAATTTGTAAAATTTAAACAATTTTTTTAACCAAAAAAGAAAAAAAAAGAAAAAAGTCATTCCAAATATCGGACAGAATTCACTTTTGATCGATTCTCATTTTGTTCTCTCTTGCTCTCATTTTTTTTTTCGTTATTTTGTTGTTTTCACATTTTTTTGTAGTAGTTTA
>NW_018108202.1:142547-157351 GCF_000183805.2 Loa loa
TTTTTTTTTTNTTTTTTTTTTTTTTGTGGAATTATTCATTCGATATTAGTAAAAAGTTATTCAACCTATCAGGATCGAAGTGATATATCTGATTTCCACAACTATCAATTGTGCTTACATTGATAAATGACGGAAAGGAAAACAATCAATCTGATCATTGGTGCTTTATCATTTTCAAATTTCGAAAATTTTAAATAATTGATGTGAAAATGATAATTACTATGTAAAGCAAATCATTTCAGACTTGCTAAATGATAAGTTTTTTTTTTCAGATTGAATCCTTTTTCAATCAAACAAACATTAGTTAAAGTGTGTAAACAAACAAATGTGTTAACAAATAAACGGGAAAAAATGTCAAAACTTTCCAATTAACTCATGCATATCTAATTGTAATTTAATAATTAACTTGAACTAATTTACCTAAAGTGTCTAAGGTATAGATGCATTTTTAGTGAATGATGTCGCCTATTTCCCCCATATGCTTTGTCGACAGAAAACGAAATTCATCATCGATTTCATCTTCCAACCCCTTTGTATATTCGTCTCTCCTTCCGCCCCTCCTCTCCTCCCTCCTCATTAATTAGCATCCGTATAAATCATCTTAACATTGTAATCCGGAAAGTAAAGTTCTGCAATGATTCTTGCATTGTATGACTGATGATGTTGGCATTAAAGTATTATCAATCAAATTTTGATGAAAAACATTTCATCAAAAAAAAAAAAAATCCGTACGAAATTTTGAAACAAACATTAATTAATTGCTGCGAAATTGAGTGAATTGATATATACCACAAGCAGAAAAACAAAAATTAAAAAAGAAATAACAAAACAATTATTTTTGTTAAATTTAAAATTAAGCATCAAAAAACATTCTGAAAGAAGAGGGAATGAAATTGGGACATTTAGGTGACATTGATCCATTTCCAGCTACTTATCGTATTTCAATAAAAATAAAAAGCAACAAAAAAGTGGAAGGAAAAACTAAAATGATCCATTAGCTTTTAATAATCATTACTAAATGAGATTACGACATTTACTGAAATGAAGTTATTTTAAAAAAAAAAGTAAAAAAAGCATGATAATATTGTTGTAAGGAAAATTTGCAAGGATAGAATGAATGTGAGATAATATTTCAATAAAATTCTCAGGTATGAATGAATTTGAAATATTGTGATATTAAGATTCTCAGGTGTGGATAGATGCGAATTATCATCTTTTTGAGATTGACAGAAAGGATCAATATATGACAATAGCTTAAGTAAGATTTTCAGATGATAAAGGGAATAACTTAAAATGAAATAAAACTAAAACTGAAATAATTGGTAACTAAAAGGTTTTTTTTGCTTTTTTCATCAAAAAACACTTTTTCATTTTTTTTATTTCTTCTTCTATTGCATTTTCATTTCTTTCTTATTTTACGTTGGAAAAAATTTTGCCACAAATTGAAAAAAGCTATGAAAAATTGATGCAATTTCATTCAAACTTTCAACATTTTTAAAGACAAGCAATGAGAAATAAATACATTTTCTGACAAAAAAAAAAAATGAGAAAAAGAAATTGGTGATAAAAATGAAATTATTCTTTGTTGTTATCAGACATTCAAACACTTTCAAGGGCAAATTATCAAGTTAAAAAAGAAAAATAAAAAAATGAATGTTCGTTCATTGGTTCCATCTCCGGTGTGGTTGATTCGATTTTGATCAAAATTTCCTTTACAACATAAATTTCAACATAGATTACTACACTACCCATCTTACTTGTTTTATCCCAAAAAAAAAAAGTTTTTTTTAGTATTTGGTAAACTTTGGTGATATTTTGCTCCTTTGCATGATTCATCAAACAAAAGTCATTCCATACCCTTTCCAAAATGAATGGACTTTTTTCTTCTTTTCAAAAGGAACCTTAAAATGTATTTTGCACTCTGCACTTTCAGTTGAAATTATTTTTCATTTTCAAAAATTTTAAATACAACTAGAAATTTTCAAATTTAAATCTTCTTTTGTTCAATTTTTTTAGGCTTTTTTTCTTCCTTTTTCCGTTTCCTTTTTTTTTCCAGTCCAGAATTAAAAATGAATGAAATGTTAAATACGAAGTAACAAATGAACTGACACAAAATATTTTGAAATTTACAGTTTAATAATAAAAAAAAAAAACGAAACGATTGGTTTTCAGTTTTAGCATCGAAATTAATCGCTCAATTTTTGCTTACGTCACTAAGATTTACTGCTTTTTTTCCTATTTAATTCAAAAAAGTTTTTCTTTTTTTTTTTTAAATTACAAGAAGCATTTTATAGCTATCGAATAGATAGTATAAGAAATAATAGGAATGAGGTTGACAGTGCCTGACGAAATGAATAAAACAGCCTTTTAAGTCCAATAATTAATGAATTTTTATGAGGAAGGCCTAATTCCATTTCCTAATTTTATTTGTTTATTTCTGGAACTTTAATTCATTCTATTTCGAATTTGTTTTATCAACAGAATTCTCTAAGAGATGGAAGGAAAAAAAAATGTGAAAACAATTCATTCATTCACTCATTCGTCTCTTTTCTTGCATATGCGAAATAACATTTGGTGGTACAATTTGATTTTATTTTCAGTTCAATTATTTTTTAAGGAAAATACCGTATAACTCTTATGCTTTCCATATATTTTATATTCTAATGAAATAGCAGATAAAAAAGCTAATATTGTTATCCTTTTGCAGAAGATTATCCATATCCTCCCTCTTCTATCAGTTAATTGTCTCTTTCTTTTCTCTTTTCATTACCTTTTATCCTACAATATTTTGTCATTTAATTTAATTGACGCATTTTGATAACAGAAAGATTGTGTTTAGTGTAAGAGATTGAATAATTAGATGATAAAATGAAACTATCGAGAAATATTATTGGAAATAAAGAGGAAACAGCTTAAGAATAATTGTTTGATATTAAAATGAAAATTTTTTCATTTGTTAGAATCTAACACAAATGATTGCTATCACAATCATTTTTGATTTTAAATGAATTCTTTGTTCCCTTTTTCTAGCACATATTTCATTCGAAAAAAATTTATGGAATTGGGAATGAATTCAAAAAACGTTTATAAATTAATATCAAATGCGAGCAAGCTAAACACATAGTTTTGCTTAAGCATGCATCTGTTTGCCTAAGCATGCATCTGTTTGCTTAAACATGCATTTATTTGCATGCATTATGATAGATTAAAAGGAGATTAATCATACAGTTATGTTTCAAAAATTACAAAGTGAAGAAGAAAGTTAGGCGCAAAAAGGAAGAAACAATTGCGCTTCTTTATTGTATCAATCATCTTCAAAAGTCTGCCATTTTTTCCTCAAACTTGTATTTATTATGAGAGAAATAAAAGGATCGCAGCTTTTGTTCTTTCTTCCTTTTGCCTTATCTCATTTAAAAATTACTTCAAATACTTGGGAATAGAAAAAAAATTTAAAAATGAAATAATTAATTCCTATTAAATCTCACCTTTTCCTGCCGAAATCCCTGCTAAATTTCATTTTTTTTTAAAATTGTCTGATTGGCTTTTAGAATATTCGACTATTGGGTGATTTTGTTTAGAGCATATTGATCCCTTTTTTATTATCTCTTAAATAAATTTGAACATATTTTCTAAATTAAAAACTTTTGTCCAAATATTTTAATGTTACCATCTGCTAATAACTTCGATTAAATCTTCAAATATCTTAGAGTTCTTGAATTCCAAATTTCTTAAATTTACCAAATATTAAAATAAAATGTAAAGTTAGAAGTCAGTAAATGTCTAAGCTCTTTTTTTTTTTTGATACCCAAACAAAGTTAAATTGAAAGAAAGAAAAGGAAAAGAAACCGCAAAAATTTCACCAATGTTACGAGAACTGACGCCGATACTCCCATAAAAGATACGATGACATCTGGTAGAATGGAAAGTCATAAATATAATGTCCCTTATGGTTGAGGGATGGAATGAATATTTCCCTCAGATAATTCTCGAAAAATCAACATGTGGCAGAAGATACTGGTCATTGAGTGTTTCCTTAACGTTAATTTATGCATAAGCAATAATTTGGGAATTTCATCTATGAATTTATCGAGTCATCGTGAAGCATATCCATTGGTTGATTGCTAGTATTAATTTATTAGGCTAACCGGAAATGGGAACCAGAAACCAATCTCACATTCCTCACTGGTACCTAAAATTAGTTCCATAGTTTACTGTTGAAACTTTCTGCAACATTTCATTGTCCGTTACCGCCGTTTAATTATCCCGAATATTCATTTATATCAATACAAAATTTGATTGTTCTTATTGCAATCGTCAAGGTGATTTTGCAGTGTGACAGTTTTTAAAAACAAGGTTCGGAGCTTGAAGCCTAAAATTTTCTGCTGCAAAAACTCCTGAAACTTTCTGCAAAACACATCATTACTTACCGGTCCGTTAACAACAGTTGGTCTGGCGTTGTTTTCCACTTTCGGTGACACTTGTTCCATCTATGCTATTCCTGTGATAGTGCAAATTAGCTGCTTCTGAAATCAAAATGATAAAAATCTGTGGTTGCTAAGGTTGATGATTTTCCCTAATGACGGTTGCGCTTCCTATCATCAACAAGCTCATCCAAGTGTAAAAGTTCAATTCTAACCAAAAATAAGAAATAAAAAATAAAAAACGAAAAAACAAGCTTTAAATTGAGATTGGAATTTTAAGTATAACTTTTAGAACTAGATTTTGTTAATCCCAAATCTTCTACTCACCGTTATCATCCTTTACTTCATAAATTTTTTGCCATTAAACGAAATTATTTTCAATTCGATTCGAAATTTTTCGAAATAAAAGTTGTATAATGAATTAAAGAAATGACAAAAAAAAAAATGATATCAATGGTATATATATAGTGTGCACTCGAAAATTTTGTTAGAAAATGAAAAAGTACAGGTTTAGCGAAGGAAAAGAACGAATTGTTGAAAGAATGCAATAAAATGATTTCAAATATTTCAGATACTTAAAAATTTCAAAATTCATTGTATTACAATTCAATGTTACATTTTTGTTTCCTTTTCATACTTATTTGTTTCACAATAAAAATTAACTTTAAATTCTTCAACATTTGTAAACATTTTTTGCTAAAAGCTAACAGGAAAAAAAAACGAAGATATAATAAGTGAAATAATGGAATTGTTTATCAAATAGTTTATTAATAGTAGTATTACAAGTATCTTTTAATCACTAATTAACATTTATTAGTTATTTCATTTATTAACAAATAATATTTTAAATTAAACAACAAAATGTTACCTAAACATCGAATGAAATATATTTGAATAATTTAATCTTTGAACATAACTATTAATATATTTGTTACAGTCATATGATAGCTCTGTTATAGTGACAGTATCAAGCAACTCATTGTCAAATATTGTTGGCAATTTTAAATCAAAATACTGTATCGACAGTTCCATTCGTTTCTAGGTATAAAATTTTATTATTTAAAATAGGAATAAAAAAGTGTTTGAAACAAAGTATGTAATTATATAAATAATGAAATAGCACTACAAATTAGTTACAATTGTTGGAATGACAGGCATAAATATCAATTAAAATGACAGAATTAGTTGATAATGAGATGTAATTCAGTAACTAAGAGGATCAATGATCAACATTTCAGTCCTACTAAATATTAATAATCCTCATCATTGATGACAGTTATGTGTATGCTCTTACAATGGATAAATTAGGCATTCAATATTTTCCAAATATTATTTAATTCATTCTCTTATCGTATTCTCATCGATGATTGTCTTTTTACATAACTATTAAATCTCGTTAATCAAATTTTTAAATTCATTTTTTCTTTTGTTATATTAATTATGAATCTAGAAAATTTTAAATGTTTGGCATTTTTGGTC
The DNA here is from genome assembly GCF_000183805.2 of Loa loa. NCBI lineage: Eukaryota > Metazoa > Nematoda > Chromadorea > Rhabditida > Onchocercidae > Loa > Loa loa. The sequence continues at coordinate 148,448 of NW_018108202.1, forward strand.
GAAGAAAGGATGCAACTCAAATAATTTAAAAACTTTTTGAATTTATCCATTCAAGCCCAAAAGCTTTCATTTAATAATACATCATGATAATTTCTCAAAATAAAAGCATTAAACCATTAAACTTCAAGTTTTTGAATTCCTCCCTTTTTTTTTTTTGTTAACCGATAACTTTAGATACAATGACAAGTAACACATTTGTAGGAAAACGATTAATTTTTATGATTTCAATTATGTTAAAAGTTACCAAACCGAAATGAATTTCAAAAGGTTTGTAAACATTGATTTAATGATTGCCATGACATTTTTATTGCAGTACTAATAATTGATTTTACCATTTATGGTATTATCACAAAATGCGATCAAAAGACATGTTAAGTGATAAGAAGGAAGCTGTTAATCTTCACATGCAAATCCATAAAACTTTTATATTTCGATTTCAATCTTAGATCTTTTGAAAAAGAAAGATGCCAGACAGTTCACAGATGTTTAGTATTAATATAAAGGCTGTCATTTTAGTGGTCAATTTTTATAGACAGTTATTAAGGCTAATCTTCAATCTTGTAGAAACATTATGAAACGTTTTTAAAATTTTTCTAAAACTAAGAATTTTTATTTTTAGGGCAATTCTTCATTTGAATTAAATTGAAAATGACGATTTAATGAGATGGATTAATTTTGAACGTCAAGTAGTGATCTATTTTAAAAAAAAATGAAATTACAAAACATTTTTATCCACTATGACGATCATTCTGATACAATCGTATTTGTAAATTAAAATGTCACACTAGTAATAACATAAACAAAAAAAAAAAAGAATTGGGAAGAAAAAAGATTTAGCGTAACTCAAGTGGACAGCCAATTTATGATAATATCGTACAGGCAAAAAAAAACTATCTCATTGCTAAATTTAGTCATTTTAATAATTTTAAAATTTCTTAGCAGAGAAAATCGTTCAATCAGTAACATTCTCCTACGGTTATTTCTTTCTCCTTTTTCAATTTCTTCATACACAATGGAGAAAAAGTATTGAATTTCTCTCAGATATTCATCTTTAAATTTTCATTCAAGAAAAGGAAGCAAAAAAAAATTGAAAAATTTTCAAAAATTTCTTCTCAAAACACATTATATGTTGCTGGAACGTATTGGTAGCAATAATTATTGTTGAATATGCAGTATGGTATGCATTTTATGCATATTTGATATAAATGAATGTAGGAAAAAATAGGAAGTTAAAGTTTTTTAAATAATGCAAAAAAGAAAGTTTGGAATTCGAATTAAATTTTAAAAATAAATTAAATTAGTAGTTGAATAAACGAACTTGTGACAAACATAGTTAATATCTGAAATGGATAAGTTATCATTCTCTAAGAAAGCAAATGATCAGCAAATATATTAGAGTAATTTAATGAGGTAAATTGTACATAGAGTAGAATTGGAGATAATCGAGAGGGCTGCATTCAAATGAATCAACATGGAAAATTTAAACTGTAATGTGTGAAAGATACGATGATGATTGTGATGAAATGGTGTGTGAATTTATAAATAATCAGACAAATCAAATAGAAGCAAAGCGAAAATCACAAATGATTTCTGAAAACTTCGAATATAACTTCTCTGTAAAGAAAATATTGCTGAAATTTAACAACAAATTTCATTTCATTTTTTTATACAAAAAATCAAACCATTGCGGGTACAAATAATTGACAAAATCAATTAAATTAATTGATCGAAATCGAAAGATGCATGCATTCACATCTGATGGGAATTCTAACTTAAAAGAGACAACAAATCACATCCTTTGGCAAAATTACAGACATCGAAACGAATAACTTATACATTTACACCATTTTCATTCATTCATTCATTCATTCACATTAGCAAATATTGTAAAAATTATTATACTTGCATCACTTTGACCATGTTGTTTCGATCACATTCTCTTCATTGGTTTACTACCATAACACAATTCTCAATCCGTTGTAAACTACTTGCGTGTACTATCAAATTTCTTGTTTCCCAAACTGTCCCCTTTGATTTCATCGTATCAGTTAAAGATCAGATTGTACATTTTCTAATATCATTTTAATTCTTTAAGCTTTTTGCTACCCAATAACGGTACCCATTTAAATGCCACATTGATCAAAGATATGAAATATGTTTTAACAAAGCGAATTCTGATTTATTTGCATTATGATTGTTATTTTTTTGTTCAAATTACCATTCAATTATTAACAAATGTAAAAGTTAGTTATATATTCACAAAAAATTTACATTTTTGTCCTGAATCGCTGATAATTATTAATATTTGACACTTTCATTTCAGTTTTGAAATGAATTTACTACTCAATATTTGATAATAAGATATGATAACATTATCATTCATTCTACTTTAAAAATCAATACAATTTGCATAATTTTTTATCAGAATTTCAAGACTTTAAATCCTAAAAAAAACAATCAAACTTTTCGCCAATAATATTTGATTCATGATAGTTTTTCTCATTTCTGCCATATAAAATTTCGTACGATTTTTTTTGCATTTATTAATTATTGATTTTAAGAAAAAAAAAAGTAGTTCATTTCATAGGAAGAATGAATTTTGCACTTTTATTCTGAATTGACAGCTCTTAAAATGTTCTTGTATTTGTTATGACAAATGTGAATGGACTATTAATTATCTTGAGTGACCCAATTTGAATTGACAATTCAACAGGTCATTTCCCTTTCATATTCTCTTCCCTTAATTCGCTATTCTTTTAACTGTTCAAACTACCCTTGCAATTATTAATTCTAATTTATGCCAAACAGCAAAAAAAAAAAATGATAGAGAAATAATTTGAAGGGAATGAAAAACTTCAAGAATCCATTGTAATACATCTGGTATGTAAAATGGAAACTTTCGTTTCAGTTGAAAGTCGGATCAGAGCAAAATTGAGGAAAAAAAAATGTACAGCTAGTGACAAATGTAGGACATATGAAAATATCAATGATATCATCAATAATTGGAAGAAAATCTTTCGAGTTGATTATCAACATATGCATAGTTAAAATTTGCTACATTGATAAGAAAAAATATATAATGATAATGATAATATAAAAACGGGAATAACGAATATAAAAAGATTTTGAATAATGACAATTTTCGAAATATCAATTGAGAATAAATCGGGTATGAATCATTTGGATATCATTGAAGTTAAAGCTATCAGACTATCCATTTTATTCAATATTTACTAATCCAGAAGATCAACCGAATCTATCAAAGAAAAACAATGCAAAATTGTTAAAATAAAAGATTCAGAAGTGTGACAAAAAAAAAGAGTGATATAGTTTTAACGATAATGGAAATATTTAATTCAGCAGGAAACGATCGCGACACAGTCGACATCTTTACAGAATAAAAACTTCACAAATATTTACATGTAGGATAAAGAACTGATGGATGAGGTAGCGAAATATTTTCAACTATACAAGGACGACACATAATGCGACATTTGCTAAATAGCGCATTAAAATGGGAATAACTGCTGTATATTTGAATAATTTAACAGATATAAATTTTGCATGTAAAATTTAGTACACTCAATTTGTAACATGAATAGCCAGCTTTTGATTATAATCCTCGGAAATAATAATGAACAAAACGGTCAAAAGTTATCATTAAATTTATCATTAGTTTTTCATATAAATAGAATCAAATTTCTGATATTAATGAATTCATTTGCATCAAAATTGCGGAAGAGGCAAGAAAAAAAAGGATGAAAATTGAAAGGTAGAAAGTGGAAAACGGAAAATTACAAAAAAGAAATGAGTCATTATTTAGCAAAGGAAAAAAAAAGTCGACAAATTAAAAGGTCTAATCCTTCATCGTTTGATTATTTTATTCATATTTTATGAGAAAAAAATTTCATCACTACTTTTATTAATATTCGACTCTTACAGTATTTTCTGTCCCAGAAATCTTATCACAGTCTATACAGGCTTATAGATTTACTTCCGATAAGTCTGTAAGCTTTTTCTTATTATTATTAGTAATGTTAGCCTTATAGCCCTATATTCCATTTTGCATCTGACAAACCCCTCTTGTCACTCTTTCATATCAAATCTTCATTTATCCATCAGATATGCACTCAATGATATTGGAACCTGGAACCATTATCAAATCCCAATAGTCGAATTTCAGGCCATAAATCACACCATATATTTCATTCCTCAGTCATTGATCTTTTTTTCTTTTCAATTTTAAACTAACTTCCTTCTATTACTTTGCCCTTTTCTGGTAACTTTCATTTCTAAAAGAATATTCATAAAAATTCTTCTTTGGGATTTTGGGACTTTTTTATACTATCGTTGCCAATTTTATAGCTTTTTCACCTATTTGAGAACAAATTTTAAACTTTTTGGGAAAAGTTTTCAAGTATAAATAATATATAAATCTAACTAAGTAATGATAGGGAAAGAAGGTGAAAGGACAAAAGGTCAAATTGCAAATCAATTTAAACTTTTCAATTTTGCTGAAATTTATTGCACAACCTTTTTTATGTTAATTTATTTATCCATGATGATGAGCCAATTAGTTGTTTAAATTTTTATTTAAGTAATATTCATTTAATTTAAATGATATTCAGTTGCCCTCTTATATTTTTTACACTTCTAGGAATTTACAACTTACAATTTCTTTCTTCATACATCAACTCTAATTTACTGACAGAAGTCGTTTAATTGTGTGTAAACAGTGAATGACCAGTGGTCAGTTGTTTCCAGACTTGGCAACTTTTTATAATTTTAAAAATAAAGTAAAATAACTTTCATGCTACTGAACTGAACAAGTTTTTTCCTTGTCATTTGCGCATAATTATCAAGCAGCTATTGCCGTTGCAAGCACTCCTCGGGGAGAACGTCTGTTAGAATATACTTTTTACATTTTTAAACTTTCATTATATCAAATGTTTTCACTGGGACTGGAAATTTCTTTGTCAATAAAGCTAACAATTCCTCAAGAACAGCTGTAAATGAAAAAGCAGGGAAGAAAGAGAAGTTGGTATTTTGGTATTTGAAAGTGTAAAAGTATAATTTAAATTGTTCATGAAAAGTATGACAAAGAATTACTTTCCGTTTTCTTCACCCACTTGTAAATTAAGCTCCATTTATGAGGATTTGAAAATTTTGCAGCCAGAAATTTACATTTCTACTTCCTGTTTTATGTCCCGATAATAATCTCAAACGACTCAAATCCAATATTATTTCCGAAATTTTCAAATCTGGCTAAATTTTGAAAATCATTCCAGTAATAAACAATGAGGCAGATAAAGCTTCCGTTCAAAAATGCAACAAACATTGGACGACATTTGTTGCTCATTAATTCACAATTTCAAATTGCGCCATTTCAGAAATGAATCGATTGCAGCTTCCGCTTCATCAATCTTCCTCTTATAATATCAATAGAATCTTTTTTTGTGGCAAATTCAAGAAAATTAGGGAAGATTAAATGGAATGAAAGAAGTTCAATGCTTCATTGATAACATGAATGAACGAAAAAGTTTCAAACGGTGAATTTTGAGAACAGATTTATTGATTGATTCTATGCAAATTATTTATTTAAACTCAAAAATTTCTAAAATTCTCTGAATTACTCAATTCTTACTTATTTTTTCCATGTTACATATAAAATTATATTCACATTTGACATTAAAATTCTTTGTATATGCAAAAAAATTTGTTTTACTTTGGAATCTATTTAGGTTTGATAAAAAGATATGTAATAAAAAGTTATTAAAAACAAATTTTTTCGTCTTTAATTGTATTTGCTAAGCAAACAATTATAAATAATTCAAATATTGTAGCATTTGGAGAGATTCAAAATATGTGCTGATGTTATTATTTAACCAATTTATTGAATATTTAAAATAAAAACAAAAAAAAAGAAGCATCGAAAGAAGAAGTAATATTGGTTATAATTTCGATATTTATTATTTAAGAAATACCTGTGAATTGAATGGTGATAACAAATGTTGACCTTTGCCTTTCTTCATATGTCACTCGTTTTTCATTTCATTCTGCCATTTTCATCAGTTAATAATTATCATTTAATTTTTTTGCAATATTTAAAACTGATTTCTGTTTTGTTTGTTGGTTTGTTTTTCGTTTATTTGTTTACTTATGCGTTTACTTGTTTATTCGTTTGTTTATTTGTTTCGTTGTTTGCTTTACTCATTTATATGATTTGCTAATCCTGAACCTATGCTTTCATAAAAAACAAAAACAGTTAAATTTCTAAAAGTGATTTTTGCATGTAGAAAAAAGTAAAATAAAACGGATGACATAATTTCTTCGGAATTGTCATACTTTTGGAATTCATGTGCTTTCGCCGGAAATGTTCCAGAAGAAAAAATCTCAAAAATGAAATTCTTGGAATGATTGAATTAGTTGCATTTTAACTGGAATAAAGCATTTCAAAGAGCTATTTGAATTCAAATAATAGTTGAAGTTCCTGAAAGTCTGAAGGAGCTGTAGCATTTTAAAATCAAGTGGTCGATTTCTAAATTAGTCTTGGTTCTTTAGATTTTTTTTAACTTTAAAGTTCCTCCAAAAATCTTGATTTTGGATGGAAATCATTTGAGACTAAATCTTTACTTCATAAATTAGAATTGCCTTTTGATAAAGCAATCCGAGTTTTCATTTTCTTTTATTTCTTATCATATAATTAAATGGTAACCTGAAATTATGCATGAACTGATAATCAGGAAGTACATTTTAAACTGAGAACTAATTTGCATCTAAAAGAATGACAAATTTGACTATCATCTTGTGAAGAGATTTTTCTGAAGCATCACTGATATAAAATAATTGTAGCCATATTTAAACAAACTTTCTAATAGGTAATAATTTACATAGACTAAGTATACGTATGACGTCATGCAACGTTTGTAGACCAAATCCTGCAAGAGTAATGAAAGAAATTTAAAGCTTAAATGGTATTAGCAATGCTATATTGTTAGAAATGAAATGTCATCGAAACTTTAAGTAGTAATTCGTTATAACCTCCAAAAGGTCAACTCATTCTATTTACGCTTGACCCTTGTAATCCTGGAGTATATGAGGCTTAAAGAAGTAAAAATTTCAATCCGTTTTAGGTTACATGAATGTTATTACTGCGATGGTGTAATGCAACATAAATAAAAATTGCTAAGAGCGGTTTAGTCCTTACAGAAAGCTTTACTGAATGAAAAATAATTTACAGTGAATGAAAAATAAATCTGAAAATAATAAATATTAAAAAAAATCAGTCCTAAAATTTCGGCAATACGGACAAAAACAATTTCGTACCGGAGCACACCGTTTTTGAAGTAAAAAAATTCCGATTTTTGGCTGTAACAAGCGATTGGTATCGCTGACACAGCCGATTTGACAATGGCACAAATGTAAGTTTTTGTAAAATTTCTTAAATTTTAAGTGGAATGTATCTAAAATAGTATATAATAAGTCCTGAAAATGGCTAAAAAGCACTTATGTCATATCATTTCGTTGCTAATTATTACGATTAGCATTGAAAGAGGACTGAAGTTCCTTTTTCTTGCAAAGTTTTGAAATTTTAAATTGAAAGAAAATCTACTTTTCACTGAATTAAATTTCACCTTTCTCATTTTTTCCTTCCTTTTTCCGGGACTAAAATTATCTGTGCCTTCTCTCAACTTTCCTTTGCCTACCCTTCTGAACATAAATTTTAATGAAATTTTCAACATCCCAAAAGACAATCCTATTTCTCTTAAACAACATCAGAAATTAATGGTAAAATTTTGTTCCTACACGACGTGGTTAAAGTGACATTTCCGGATTCATTCCCTGAATCTGTATTTGGTGTCATACATTGAAGCACTTGTCTCTCCGATATGATATTATGATCTAGCGATCTTCTACTTCCCTGTATCTGTTCATTGCCATAATTAAGTCGTAATTGATCTGGATTCAATGACCTCAACGAATTACTGATGCTATTTGCAGGCCTATTCAACATTGACGCAAAATTTGATTGTGCTGTTTTACTGCAATTTGGATTCTGAAAATGAAAAAAAAAACTTTTGAAAATCTTAGAAATATCCTGTTAAATGGACGAAATTATTCATTCTTCAATTGGGAAGAATAGATTAACTGAATAATTCTCAACTTTCCAAATGAAAATTGACTTCTCTCTCAGCTACTTTCCTCTTTATTATCACTATTGCAAATAGAAGGAGGAAGAAATCCATGTTAACTTCACTAAGATAGCATAATTGAAATTGAAATTAAAATATATCTTAAATTCTCCCAGTAAATAATTTATACTTTTCATTTGTTCAAATAGAAGAATTTGACTAAAATGATGAGAAATATTATATCATCCAGGTGACAATCACTATCACATCAATGACAATCACTATCACATCAATGACAATCACTATCACATCAATGACAATCACTATCACATCAATGACAATCATTATCACATCAATGCATTTTCTTTCTTCTATTAGCTCTAAATTCATTACATAAAAGCCATTAGCTATTTAAAGTTTACTTTTCCATTTTCTTCGTCCATTCGTCGTTTAAAAGTAAATAACATTTCACCGATTTTCGCACATTTTATATCATCTTCTTTTCTTCTAAACGATGTTACAGAATGTCGAAACTGTTGAGGTAATAAATTGCCTTCTTTTGAAATGTTTGGTGAAAGTGTTACTGTAGGAGTAGTGGGCATTTTTGCACGTGAAGACAAATTCCGTGATCGAATATGATGAGTTAATGATAAGAATCCTGAAAGTGAGGAATAATATCAGTGATTGTAGAATAAAATATCATTTATTCAATTTGTAAAAGGGAAGAATTAATTGGAAACACAAAACTTACCACCATTAGAAAGTTTACTTT
>NW_018108202.1:157429-163609 GCF_000183805.2 Loa loa
ACTATCACATCAATGACAATCACTATCACATCAATGACAATCACTATCACATCAATGACAATCATTATCACATCAATGCATTTTCTTTCTTCTATTAGCTCTAAATTCATTACATAAAAGCCATTAGCTATTTAAAGTTTACTTTTCCATTTTCTTCGTCCATTCGTCGTTTAAAAGTAAATAACATTTCACCGATTTTCGCACATTTTATATCATCTTCTTTTCTTCTAAACGATGTTACAGAATGTCGAAACTGTTGAGGTAATAAATTGCCTTCTTTTGAAATGTTTGGTGAAAGTGTTACTGTAGGAGTAGTGGGCATTTTTGCACGTGAAGACAAATTCCGTGATCGAATATGATGAGTTAATGATAAGAATCCTGAAAGTGAGGAATAATATCAGTGATTGTAGAATAAAATATCATTTATTCAATTTGTAAAAGGGAAGAATTAATTGGAAACACAAAACTTACCACCATTAGAAAGTTTACTTTTGCGTTGTCGAATCAACATGGTACCATTATCTGGTTCTCGTCGATAACCAAGTGCAACATGTTGTTCACGTAGTGCTCGATTAGCACGTGTTTGAAGTTTCCATTTTGTTATTGCTTTTGTGACAGTTGCAAAAGTTCTGCAGAGAAAATGACAAACACTCTAATTAGCAAAAATAAGTAATCTGATGTGATATTTTCTATGTATCAATTAGCAAGGTGTATCAATCAATATAGTATTTCTACAAACTTTGATGATAAAGGCTTTTCAACATGATATCGAGCAATGTTAGTGCCAGCTAAACCATGTTCTATGACATCAGCGCCAATCTGTTCCTCGTAATCTGTAACCCGTATTCCAAGAGGGCTTTTACCCAAGATCTATAAAAACGAATGGTTAATTAATTGATAATTGGTGCTCCGGCTTAAATGATATAATAATCGGAAATATCCCGGTGTCATGCAATTAATGTAATTAACTTAGGAAAAGATAAAAATGAAGAGAAGAAAGAAAAATTGAAAGAAATTTACAATTAGAGCAAGAAGTCCAAAGATGGCGCTATAGACCAGGACAGTCACTGTGCAGATCATTTGTATTGCAAGCAATTTAAAACTTCCCGAATATATCAAACCATAATGTCCACCTGTTACTGCCTGAATTTTGGGAGATAATTTTGATAATAATTGATAACACTTTTTGTTTTTGCAAATCACTAAGGATTATGATAATAAAACTATACATACCAACACTTGATCATCCTCCGCAAAAATACCCACTGCGCACATACCCCATATGGATGATGTAAGATGAATTGGTATAATGCCAACCGGATCGTCAATTTTTAAAAATTCCAGAGCCGGTATTACTGAGATGGAAATAGTTGAACTGATTGCACCGATCAATAATGCATGCCATGGTCGTGCAACGGCGCAAATTGCTGTATGAAAATGAGTTTTTTCAAAAATTTAGCCTTTCATTAATGATATTTGATCCATATAAGTGTAACTTGGAAATGAGTCATTTTAATGAATTAATAGAACTTTTTTTTTATCAATTGTTAAAATTTGAGAAAAAAAAGATAGGTAGTACATTGTAGAAAGCATTGGAAGAGATAAATTAGTTCGCTTTTTTTTTTTAATTTTTAATTTTATTTTAATTTCTTCTTTTGAAGAATAAACGACTTGAAATAAATTTAACCAAATAACATTCTTTTAACATTTTTGATCAATTGCTTTATATAATTTTTTTTCTTTGAACACTTTAATAAACTTTAATTTCTCATTTAACACAATATCATTGTCAACCAAATATCACCTTGAACTATAATCAATTCAACTCAAACAAATAGTGAAAATTGAAAATTAATTAAGACAGTTTGAATTTTAAGATAATTTTAAGATATCTGAATACATTGCATAGATATTGTGAATGGTTATTTTTATGCAAATTGAATGAAAAATTACCTGTAATGGCAACCACTGAAGATAGTAATCCAAAGATTAGATAATTAACTTGCAATTTTTTTGTTTTAGCAAAACTGAATGTAATTGATGTGACACCACCTCCTATTGAGCTCATAATTGTCGCCACTGATGCTCTAAAATATTTCTTTTTTTTTTTTGTGTGTGACAATTAACTTAACTTGCTTAAATTCCATTTCTTTCACTTCTCTATGAAAAATATTTAGTATTTTCCTAAAACTAAACTTTAAAATCTAAATTGAAGAAGAGATGCATTAAACCTAAGCCGCCTAGCTTATGGGAAAAAGTGCAGAAGTGTTACCAATACTTGCATAATTCATATATTCCTATGGTCCGATATTTTTCCGGAAAGATATCGGGAAATATGCTATCATTTCCGAAGGTAAACTTAATGGTTGAAGTTTTAATAATATCTCCTCGACAAGTGCTAAATACAGTCTAACCTAGCTGCAAGTCTCCAACGACCATTTGTTACACCACAAGCTGATCCAGAATTGATTCCAAACCAACCCCACCAAAGCATAAAGGTTCCAAGAAGCGCATTTGTTGGTGAACTCATTTGATGCACCGAATTTTCATTAAATCGATTTCGACGTGGCTTTAAATAAATGGTAGCCACTAATCCAATGATGCCACCAACCATATGAATCTGAAATTTAATGATTTCTCACCTTCATGGCATCTTTTGTACGCAAGAACCGAAGTAAGAGCGCAGTGCGTTAATTGGTTCAAGTTTAATGCACAAAGTTTAGTGATATTTGACAATCCATCCTTGTTACATTTTCAACCATACTTTTCATGAATCCATACTTTCTTTTTTATCGTACTCGGAAAAATTTCAAATATTATGCAAAGTATTTGCATATGATTACTACGTGATTTACGTAAAAATGATATATTTTGTGCGTGCATTCATTTTGTGCGTTACGAGATTTACGTCAAATCGATGTATTCTGCATTATCGATTATTTTGATAATACAATTTATATTGTTGTTTTTTTAAATTTAATAGTAACATAATAATAATTTACACATGAGCAGCCAGCAAAATCAACGACGCCTAATTTGAAGAAGACTCCTTGACTGTCCCACACCCAATGTGAAGGTAATGCTTGTATTAGAATTACGATACATCCAAGTAAAATATATGATTTGAGTTTAGCACGTTCAGCTACAGCACCTGAAAAATCAAATCTAAAATTTGAAATTAATCGAAATTTCCCTAAAATAGTTATTAATTATTGAAAATTAAAATTTAATGGAAGGGAAGAATCATTTTGTTTATTAAATTTAAAAACAAAAAGAGGAAAGATTTACTCAATCTACATAAGAAAAAATATTCGTAGTTTTCTTAATTTTAAGCAAAATTATAATTTAAATTCTCATTTAAATTAAGTTATTATTAATTTTAACACTATAAATTCATGAATTTCTGTACAGAATTTAATAAAAAAAAAGAAAGAGATACAACATCCATAAAGTTTCTTACCAGAAACAATTGTTGATGAGGTTGTTGCAAAACTAAGTTGAAATAAAAAATTTGCATAGGCCCAGCCTTCATCACGTGGGGAATCAAAGTCCCTAAAATTGATAAATTTGCATTAAAGATTTTTCTTATCAGATGAGAGGGGAAAGAATGATGAGAAGATAACTGATGTGAAATAGAAGTAAGAATATTAACTTATAGGGCTTTTTGAAATTCTGATAACTGATTGATTACTTTCTTCATTTTTTCTATATCATAAAATATCTTTTAATCAATAATGCCATGCTAAGTTTTGAAAAAAATTTTTAAAAATTTAATGTTCAGTTAAAAAATTTTCATATCTTAACATGTAATGTCACTTTTACTTCGTCAACTTCGCTTTTCCCTTTCATCCTCTTACCTGAGATACCGATTAGATTATTTACTATTTATCACAAGACTATTCGTGGATTTTTAAGTGACAAATTAAATGATTAAAATATTGAATAACAAATGCATTTCATTAATTATCCCTAAAACAATTCATTCTTAGTTGTATCAAAAATTGATCAAATTCAAGAGTTATTCATTAGGAAAAGGGAAATTTTTATTTTCAAATTTCAAATTTTTTACTTCAATTAACAATTCCTTTCAATCTTTTAGTTAGCAATAAAAGTTGTAAGAATTCAATAAGTGATAAATAAGATGAAATGATATGTTGTGTTATTCATTGAAAGATATGCTTTAGCAAATATTAAGAAAAATAAAATAGAACAAAGAATCTTAAGTAATTAATAGAAATGAAAACTTTTAAATGGCAAATTAAACGATTAGATATCAAGTTTGGAATGCTTATTAATTAAAGTTCAAAAATTTGATTACATAAAATTCGATAAAGAAATTTTCCTCTTTAAAATAAAAGCCAGACATTTTGATGGCAAAATGAAAATGAAAAGTTTTACTTGTCCTATAAATCGTTTTATCAGTGATTAAAAATATTTATCAGTGATTAAAAATAAAAATAAAAATAAATAAAGATAATTTCGATGCGATCCTCACTTCAGACATTTTAGCATGTTTAATTTAGCAGTTCTATCAAGTTTAGGAAGTTCATTTTGAAGTTAAAGGAGCATAATTGATTAAAAATGAATTTATTCATCAATTTTTGAATTTCCTTAAATTTTCAAATATCTTTTGAGCATTTTTATTAGCCATAGCTTACCGTGTACAAAGAATTTAATTTTATGGAAATTAAATTTAAATATTGCAAAATAGCACACCTTTGGGGATTATAAAAAAATTTGCCCCATCCTGTGATAGCATTACTGTAGGCTCCATTACCAAAACTAAGTCCATAACCGAAGGCCCAATAGGCTAATCCACCGAAGACCACATCGACAACATTCTTTACCATAATGTTCACCTCATCCTTTGCTGCGACACTACCACTTTCTAATAAGCCAAAACCTGTAAGAGGAAAGAGATTCTTCAGCTAAACTTCAAAAATTTCAAACTTTTCACAAATTTCACTTTTGGCTGGAAACCCATTTTCATCCAAAGTTTTCAAAACTTCCATTTTTTTCAATTTTAATATTAATTCTATTTATCCAACATTTACAATGCAATATTAAAGCTCAAAATTTGAAAATATTTTTGAAGCAAATTTATATCGCACATAAAATTTAAAATAATATTAGTGCTTTTTATTATAATTTATATTATAGTTTGTTACATTATAATTTGTTAAAAATCAATTCAAATCTATAAAAATTTACGAGAAAATCAACAATTTAATGATTTTGACATGAAGAAGTGTTCACCAGAATGCATGGTGAAAATGATGAAACTGCTAGTTGTGATCCATACCGCATCATCCTGGTACAACTTTTCAACTTCAACACTATATGGTAGTTTAGCATGTAATGAATAATGTTTCGTTTCTGAAATAAAATTATCTACATTTATGTATCCTAAACGGTTCACGAAACTATTATTATTATTATTATTATTATTATTATTATTATTATTATTATTATTATTATTATTATTATTATTATTATTATTATTGTTATTATTATTATTATTATTCTCATCATCACCATCATCATTGTTATTAACTCATGAAAAATGAAATGAAAACGAGGGAAAAGGCGAAGAAAAAAAGTCAAAAATTGTAATTAATAATTAATAAATATAATTGATAACGTTGAGTACGTTTTTTCCTCCATAAATTTGTTTCGACTTAACTAATGCATTCTGAATATGTCTTTTGCATACTGGAGATTATCATTTCTTATCACTTATGTGCTTATCGATTAAAATTTGAACCATTTCTTTCATTTTAAATATTTAAATATGTTCTATAAGTGAAATTTCATAATTATTTTAGAGTTGTCATACATTTCGTTGTGTTTTGTTTTTGAAGAAAAAAAAAAGAAGAGAAGAAAAATGATGGATTTGTGGAATTCAATTAATTCAAACAATAAGGAATCAATTTAAATTAGTACTTAGATTTTATGAAATTTGAATAACTCAGTGAGTTCCTAAATATTCGCTCTTTTTTCGGCAACAAAAATTTTTCGCTATGCTTTTTATCGCATTTAGTGGAAAAATTCAAGCTTACTGTTTTATTTAATTTCCAAAAAGTTTCCACAAATTGAAATATTGTAATTTAATAAATTTGGAACTGTTGCTTCTTCATATTTAGTTTTGTTTTTTTTTTTTTTTTGTATTTAGTATTTATT
>NW_018108202.1:163947-183984 GCF_000183805.2 Loa loa
GTTTTGTTTTGTTTTTTTTTTTTTTTTTTTTTGATTAGATTATTCAATCATGTTTTAAAGATCGCATTTGAGAGTTTCTTTCTGATTGAAAAAAAAAGTGAAAAAAAATTTTGTTGTGCTTCTACTCAGAGAAAATTAGGCTTAAACCATGCGACCGCATTTATTATGTAAGATTTCTTAATGAAGATTTTCCAGGGGTTGTTCAATTAGTTTATTATCAATCTATTGTAATCATCTAATTATCCGTAAAATAAAGTTTTATGAATACTTTGAAATAATACCTTTAGTTGATTAAAAATGCAACAAATAAGCAAACCAAATTGCGTTGGATGATAACAATGGAATATCTTAAGTTCTATTGTAGTTAAGTTCAATAAAGTATAATTTTTCCCTGAATATAATCGAAGAGTAAAGAATTAATTTCAAATTTTTTTGGAACCTTCGAAATTGTTAGTTATTGTCAGTAAATTTTCTCCGATAAATTTTTTATAAATTAAAAATTTTCATTGTTCTTTGGCATCATCGAATTTGAATGTGTTTATTTGGAAATAAGTTATGGACATGATCTGTTGACTTGAAATTAAAAGCCTTTAGTTAATGCAAACTTATCCTCCGGGCTTTCATTTTTAATTTTTTAATTTTTCACTGAACCTTTAACATTACGAAATGACATTTCACTTTTAATTAATCACTCTTCCGAAGATTTCTTTCCATTGGGAAATCAATAAATTAATAAATGAATTAATCAATTTAAAGTATGCATTCAAGCTTTTGTCCATTTTTTCAATTCATATTTTGTGATGCTAATCGGGTTTCATTCCTTTTAGTTTTACATTTGATTAGTTCGCTTTGAATTTCAACAAACTGTTGATTTAAGATTTTCTGAAATAATTACTCATTATTTGAATGATGAATTTTATTACCTCTGAAGGTCAAATAGT
This sequence comes from Loa loa, assembly GCF_000183805.2. Classification (NCBI taxonomy): domain Eukaryota; kingdom Metazoa; phylum Nematoda; class Chromadorea; order Rhabditida; family Onchocercidae; genus Loa; species Loa loa. The sequence continues at coordinate 164,889 of NW_018108202.1, forward strand.
TAATCAAAAGAAGTGGACTTTAAGTAAATTCATCCTAAATAACAATTTTATTTCAGATTTAATGAAATTAAATCAAATAGCTAGCTGTAAAGCGCATTTATTATCTCAAATTTCTGAATTTTCATTTGCGGCATTGGGACGATACTTAGAGTTTGACATGAAAAGTGCTTTATAGATTGCAAGCATTTCCAAGAGAATGTATAAACTGATTAAAGATAACCACCCTATTGCTTTTCTTTTTTTTTCTTTTTATGATGAGCAATAAGTGTACATTTCCATGAAACCAAATTACATAAATTAAATTTTGGCAGAAAATCTTCCTGGAAAGAATTTAGCTTAAAAAGTATTTGCTAAGTTTAAAGTAATTGTCCTGCGAATCACTTTAAACGATTTGATGAGTGAATGGCAATTTTACAAACTATTCCAAACAAATCCGTAAAATAACAGTTCGAGAAGGTCAAGGAAGGTCACCTTTGATATCAGTTGAAACTTTGATATTTTAAAACACTCAAACAATTGCCAAACAAGTAAACTTAAGTAAAAATTGCAATTAAAGGAAATAAAATTACGATTCCTAACATTAGCAACGCATTAGTATCAGGCAGTTTGTAAATTAAAAGAAAAATTCCTTTGAAATTTTTCGGAGGAATTAAAATAAAATAAAATCAGTAAGTCACAACTTACTTACATAAGAGATTTGCTTGTTCTGGAAATCATTACAGATATTAATTTTTTTTTTGGTTCAAAAAAAATTTTAAAAATTTTAAGCAAATTTAAAGGAAAAAAAATATAAAAGGGATGAAAAATAAAAGAGTTCTTTAAGTATGTTTTTATGGATTATTTATCGAATTTTTAAATAATACGTCACTTTGAAATAAGGCAAAAAAAAAGCTATCAAATTGATGAAGAGAGATATTAGCGGAAAAGAGCAGCTAAAATAATACCCCAAAGAAAATCCCATTTGTTTTGATAACCTAAGAAAAGATGCCAAAAATTTTTCACCAAAATATTACGAGAAAAAGGAAAAAAAAGGAAGAAATGATCAAGATTTAAAGCATATTATAATTTAAATAACTGAAAAGTTATGTAAAAATTTAAATTTTCACAAAATTAAATATTTCAAATGTGATTTCATTTCAAATTTCACATATATATATATATATATAAATTAACAATTGAATAGCAAATTTTTATTGCTAGCATTATTTTCATTATTATTGAGAGCAATGAAAGATTCCAAATGATTGTTGGCAGATATTAAATAAGTTTTAAAACATTAACATTTTCACGGCTCTGTAGATTTTAATAGTAAAACACAAATATTATGGATTATATATATATGGATTTTTTTATGGCCTTCTTTCAAACTATTTTAAGATTAGAAGAGTATAAAGCGACAAATGTCAAATAGGGTGAAAAAGATGTCCTCTCCCTTAGGTCCCATAAATTTCTTTCCCTTTTTTTTTTTTTCTCAATAGACTTCAACTGATTGTAAGGAAAAGCTTTTTTAATGTCACATTTCAATTAATTGCTGCGACAATCAATACGGCGTAATAACATTTGCATCATTAAAGTTATGTTTTAGACGTTATCACAAACTGCCCTTCGTAATACATTATATCATAAATCCTTAACAAAAGTCATTTTACTATATGTAAGATTCACGTGAAGATTCACAATTGCATAAAAGTTCTCTTTTACGCAAAGCCATTATGTGTCATCTGTAATATCATTGTGCTTATTAACTTAATTAAAGTGAAATATTTGTAGTTTATAACATTTTTACTTCAAAATTTTAATTCAATAAATTTTGACAGAAAAGTCTTATCAAGTTATCAGGAAAATATAAACTTACGTATGAGACTGACCCTGGTGCCCGAGCCATTCATCAGAAAAACGACGTGGAGGACTTTTCAGCTTAATGAGTAGTTGATGGTAGAAATAATCTGAAGTAATTCAAATGAATAAAATTTTCCAAAATGATGAAAATGTTCAAATATATCATATAAAATGTTTAAATTCCACCGATTCCATTTTTTCGTTGCGTTATGGAATAAGAAAATATTTGCGAATCGTAAACAACCATAAAATTAATTTTACGGAAATTTTGATTGCTTAAGCTAAAGATCATTTTTAACATCTTTATTGGAATTAAAGTTAAAAATAAAAGTTCATTCCGGCCGCTTTTGTTTTTAACAATACTGTAAAACAACAGGAACATTAAAAGGCACATTCCTGTTTATAGTTTAAAATATACCTCAATGGATAAAATAACAAAATTTACATAATGCATTTAACATTTGCATAATATTACTTAACATTCACATAATGTAATTAACCATCATGGAGTAAATCAAGAATTGATTAATGCTGCTAAACATCGCAAAATGTTTAAAATGGCACATTTTAAATTAGAGTTGATTGCATGAGGAAATAATAAATCATTTTAAAAAATTAAACTTTTCCAAAAGTGTTTGAAAATTAAATTTGTTCATTTATAAAGAAATTCAAATCAAAAGCATCAAATTACTGTGAGCATTACAGCCTAATTAGCTTCATTTATTAAAATTCTGATAGAACTGAGATATCGTGGTCTAACATTTCGAGTATAAAATTATGCAGGAAAGTCAAATTAATTTACAATACTGAATTTTTTAGTGAGGTATAAAATTATAAAATTTGCATATAAAACATTTCTGAATGTAATACAAAACATAATTAAAATTCTTGGCAAGAGCGAGAAAAAAACAGTCAGAAAAACTGTCATGAAAAATTTGAATTAATTGGACAATAGATTGGGTAAATTTCAATATATTTGTCATCAAACTATTTGTAAGTACGATGTTGAAATGCTTCAATAAATAAATTGTAATTTAAATTATTTATTGATAAGATGCAAAATATCACTAAAATGCACAAGTATTATTTAGTTATCGCTACTGATGCAAATTTTTAGAAAACTTATCAAATTTGATCCTCTGATCTTTTGTATAACTAAACTCAATGCTAAAATATATGCATTATTGATTTAATTAATTTTAAGGACGATATGATTTGTATGATAGTGATAATAGTGATTGTACAGTGAATGATAAGGATAAGAGAAATGATGGCAAAAGTAGGAGAAAGAATATAAAATAAAATAATTTGATGTTTGAAATCGAACAATTGGAAAATAATGGAATGATTGCAATACTAATGTTAGGGATGAATCAAGAGGATTTAAAAATATCAATAGATATGATAAAACATGATAAAACCATCTGGCACAATTAGGACAGAAGAAAAAGTAATTCTAATGATTTTGTACATATCACTCATCCTGAACATACTTATCAATCGGTAGAAATTTTAAAAGTTTAATTTGAAAAAGATTTGCCACCGATGAGAATATGTGTTTCTGAATGATAAGAACTGGGAAAATAACAATTGTCAACATTTGATAGCAGTTGAAACAGTGACAGGTATGTGGGCGGAGATAAATTACACATGTGATTAATTATGTTTTTAAGCGAATATTTGAAGTGTTATAATAACGGATGAAGTGCAAAAAGAACTTCCGATTATGTGACAAATTAAAGTAAGCAAGAAGAGCAGAGAATGAGCCAATCTTTATTTAGCCAGAAAATTATTGATATAAATTTTGATTGCTTGGCATAACTAGCTTTAACGGAAATGCTATACATAGTCAGAAAAAGCTGCCATTACTAAGAAACTTCTTGGCTTCGTTTTCATCTTTTTCGTCTTTACTATTCCATTCCCTTACCTCTTATCTAGAAGCTTTTAATCAAGAAAAAAAATTTCGCTTCTAATAAGATTTTCAGATAAAATTCGTTAGCTTTTTTTAAATCACCCTTAAATATCAGTTAAAAATTTATTTAATTCAATTTCTTCAAGCAAGGCAAAAAGTGAATTAAAAACGAATTACTTAAAATAGAAAATGATGTTAAATATGGAAGAAAAATAAAATGCGGTGGATGTTACTGACCCGAAGAAACGGAAACTTAATGGATTAAAAAGTATAATAATCCTGAAATTAATTCGGTATGAAATTGTCAAACAATTAGACCACACTGCAATAAACGATCAGAAAGTAAGAATGCGGACTGATACAGCTGTTAGATTAGAATACCGGAAAAATAGTTTTAGCATTCAATGTAGTTCACTTATCTGTTGCAAGATTGTTTACCGGATAAGGCTAAATATCAACAATATGCTTATGATTTCAAACATTTGTTTCAATTTTACCGATGAAAAAAACTGGTACTTTTTTGCCAAAAAGTCATTAAAAAATTAGCAAAAAAGTATTTGAATACATTTAAACAGTATAGAAACTATGTCACGATCAATTCCTGCGACAAATTTAAGAGCAAATGACACATATGTCCAACCAATTTTCAATCTATGGCCATGATGAAATATCAACTTATCATAAAGTGATATTCGTTTCAAAGTATTCTCAATTTGAAAAAGAAAGCAAATGATAGGAGGTCATAAAACGCGGAAAATCTATACTTCCTTTTCCTTTTTCCCATTTTAAATCTCTTGTCATTTTCTTCCATTTATTTTTCCCTACAGTAATTTAGAATTTTCTCGTTGAAGTCACTAATCATCACTGCCACAAATATAAAAGTGTATTTAAAGGAGAGAACTAAACCATAAAATCATATTTTTCAATTTAATTCCTCATTATCTCATAACATTAGAATGTTGTAGAAGCAAGATATGAAATGCGCAAAAAAATGATTCAGATTTGATCAGCTATTAAGCTAATTACTAATTAAGCTTACGCTTTTGAGGGAGTTATTATAATTTAAAAGTTTTAAACAAATGCACTTATTATAACTTTGTAGATGAAAATGATTTTATTTAATATTGAAAATATTTCTAATTGCTTTGTTACTATTTTATTTTCAAATGAACAATTCTTTTCTTTGAATTAAAAAAAAAATCTATGAGAAAGAAGAGATTATTAATATTTGACTCAAATACTGATCTTTTAATATTGCTTGGAGGAATTAATGTATTCGTCAGTTTTTGGAATCAAAATATTATCAACTGTTAATTGCAACAAATTAATTAAATAAATGACCGTTCATAACGTAGCAGTTAAATCTTGCCAAAGAGTTAAGTGTTGTAAGTCGTCTAATTAATTGCTTGTAAATTTGATAATTTATTAAATTTCAAAATGTTAGAATTTCAAAGCATCGATCGCCTCAAATTTTACCTATAACAGTTTGCAGTTTCAGATGATAACGTAAATTTGCCATATAAATTAATTTGTCACAAGATTTCATTCAGTTACTATCTAATATTCTTAAATTTTATTACTTATCAAATTTACAACCAATTAACAAATACTGTTTATGTTTGCACCAATTTCAGTAAAGTGTTATACGCAGCAGATTTAGTAGTTGCAGATTAGTGAGAATTTGAAATTATAAATCAAGTGCAAAGGTCATCGCCAAAGGTGACATGTATTGCATTGTCCCTTAATCCGAGATTTTTCAAAGCACTGATCGATAAATACTATTAATTTACGTAAGAGTTTGCATTAATCGTAACTAAATTTGGAAAAACTAATTGAATTATTATATTTGGAAAGTGATTATCAGAATTAAATTAAAATTTTTAATTAAAATGATGTAAATTTAACAATTCTGTTTTTAGCTCTTTTGATTGAATTTCATTCGAGAATAATTATGTGAACTGGGATATAGATATAAAATTATTGTAGGAATTTATATGTTTAAATTAAACTAACAAAAGAGTAAAAATTTATGAAATTTATGTGAAATAAACTTGGCACAGCTTTTCTCATTCAATGTTTCCTTGATTGAAAAATTATTTAACTGATTTAAAAATTATAGAAAGGAAAGTTCGTTATTTCAAAATTCTTAATTGATCTAATTCTTTGCGATTTTCATGAAAACAAAAAAATCAGAATTATTTTTAAAGTTAAAATCTAGCTTTTTGGGTCGTATTTTTTAAATGTTACGTAATCAGTGTACCAAAGTCCCTCATTTTAAAATTTTCAAAGCTGCATATGGAAGTGATTGATCCTTATGATACTCTAATAACAATGACAGTATCATCTTTAGAAATTAATCAGATGACTTTCGGCTTACAAAAAGTTACCTATACTTACTTGGCACTTGTCTAGTGCAATACTTTGATACATTTCAAATGAGAATAAGTTTTAGAAAGCTCACTGATCAACGTTATAAATAACTGATAATGCTTAATTGCATGTTATGCAAAATTAAAGCCTTATGATAAATGCTTAGAGCATTGAACTTAAATGCTTGTTTGGTATGTAAATTTAATTCGATTTAATTTATTTTGAAAGCTACTGCCAACCACTTTTATTTATATCCATATTAATGATGAAATTATCACATTTAATCTGATAAATTTATTGAATAAAATAATAAAATGAAGGTAAAAATTGTTTCATAATATCAACGATATATACATTCAATATTGTTGTACATTTTCTTTCTTTCCTTTCTTCCTTTCTTTAAAATACTGAATGATTGTTTGTTGGGATTTAAGAATGAAATTTAATTTTTGTTGAGTAAATCAATACTATAAAATATATTTAAGGGAATAATCAAATAATACTTCTTAATGTTACTTGTCAAAAAGTTTCTCGAAATGGAAACGTTTATATTATCCAACAAAAAAAAAGAAAAAAAACTTTCCAGAAAATGCAAAATACGTATAATCGTATTAAAAGTTTTTTTGTTTTAATTAATTTTTAAAAAATTTGAAATATTTTGTAATAAGTTTCGTACGAAAAGTTCCATTACAAATTATTTTACGATTTCTGATTTTCTTTTTCTCGCAAAGGATAAATACTAAAGAATTAGAATAAAACTTTCAAACAATAATTTGCCAATATTTGTTGAATTCGGATTAAATATGAATGAATTCGCAAATTAATTACTCGAAAAATTCATTTAAAAATATTTAAGTTTTCATAATTTGATAATTTTAACTATTTTGTGCAGAAGGTAAAGGAGAAAAGGTCGAGATTTTAAGGGTGTTTATCTTTAATTTTAAGTATTAATACTTCAGCTATTTTTCCATCTGATAAGGCAATCTGTCACTCAGTCCGCTTTCAACAGCTATTACTTTATTCAACTAGCTTTCTGATTAAATTACATCACTACTGAACTTCTCGGTGAGAGCACAAGACCGTATAGGATATGTTTGGATAAGATATTGATGAAAATTGCTATTCAGATTAGTCAAAAAAGGTTAGTCAAGTGATTAGTCAAGTGTAGCTTAGGATTTGTGGTATCAGAAATAATGCATAACTAATAAGTGTAAAATTAGTGATAATGAAGTGGATAATTTCTTAATGTAGATAGATAAAAGCTAGCATCCTGCAAAGCTTTTCGAAAAAAAGACACATATTTTTGAAATGGTTAACTTTTTTTTTGAAACTTAAATTTTAGAAAACTAAAACGAAATTTTAGAGAAAACTAAGAGAATAATTGAAGATAATTTGGAACAACTGAAATTCAATCGGGAAATTTTCTCATTTGGAAAAGAAACTGTTTTGTTGCCATGCAATTTTCTATTTATCTATTCGTTACGAACTTAAATTTTCATATGCAAAAAATTTAATTTAAATTTTTGCAAAAGTTTTATTTATATAATCAATCTAGTTACACTTCTTTGATGTATATTGAAAATAATCTATCATATAATCAATCAAAAGAAGGAGTATTAAATCGCCGTCCAATGATTCAATAAATAGTTTAAATTAATTTGATTGTAATCAATTTGAACTCACCCAAAAATAATTCTGATATTTCACTCATATATGCTATCATTTTTTAAGCTACATTAAAATTTAAAAAATTTTAATTTTTACAGAAGAAAAAGATGAATATTTGCATTGAATGAAATGAGTAAATAGTGAGCAGTAATTTTGCCTTTCCTATTTTCAAACATACATATATTTGCTATGTTGAAAGTCTATTATTCAATTTCCAATTGAATTACCTATGCCTTACACATGCTTCAAGAGCTCAATGAAGCATAAGTTTTAGAAGCAATAGGCTATAGGCGTCTTTAAATACTCAACCAGATGGGCCTGACACTACCCTTAAGTACCCTTGTATTGCTGATCCCTCCTATTTACAACATACTGCTAAATTTGGGCTTAAGCTTTTTCCTACACATCAACTTCATCTTATTGCTGCTGTTTCAGTGGGAGTAAAAAAAAAAATGATGACAGTTGACATTAAAGGTAAATTAACAAATTTTTCGTTTATTTATGCAAATTTCCAAATCCCCCTAAAATATATCTTGCCTAAAATTGAGTTAGAAAAGAACATCCTCCCATACTATGGGATGAAATGGTAACAATGTAATAAGAAGTTCTTGAATAAGTTAAGAAATAAGTTAAGAAATAGTTAAAAAATAAGAAGTTCTTGAATAAGTTAAGAAAGATTTTGTTGTTGAAAAATGTCGAATAATCTTTTTATACTAGTAATGCGGAACTTTTTTGGCTATCACATAAATTACTCATAAGCATATTTCAAATGAAGAGAAGAAAAAACGGAAACTTCATTTTGAATTCGATAGGAACATTACAATAAACAATTCCACGGAGGAAATACCTTCTTGAATTATTATTTCTCATGATGAAACAAAGATAAAACTGAAAAACGTCACAATACATTTGCGAATGACTAAGTTTACTGAAAATAAAAGAACAATCATTATCTTGAATTTCATTTCACACCTTCATATCCTTCTTTTCTCACCTGAAGCAATTACTTCAAACCACAGTTTTTATTTTATTGTCCACATAATACTGTTGAATTAATTACATGAGACATTCTCGTTTACACCCAAAACTATGCAGTGGAAAAGATCGATTACATTTTTCTTTAGCAGATCATTAAAAATTCGCAATGGTATCACAGTTGTAAGACTTGATCATAACTGATGAACTACTCCGCTTTAGAATTATTCCGTTTATGATGAATGGCCTTATTTGATTTTGACTTTAAAATGAAGCAAGTTGCCTCTGTCTAGCGAAATTTCGTTCCAATCTGAATGAACAGCACAAACACGCTTAAGAAGTTAATAGAATAAAAGCTTTGCCTGCAACAGTAAGAATCTTTTGTATTCTCTGCTAATCTTTGCATGAATAATTAATAACTTATTCTCTTCTTAGTGCTTAAAATTTATTATGAAATCACTAAAAGTATTAATAAAACACTGAAAAAAGAAAGCGACAATATTAACACAAAAGCAAAGAATACAACTGACACGTTTAAACAATTCAAGACAGATAAAACGGAAATTTCGATAAAGAAATGCCAAGCATATTCTAACACGGAAAATTTGCTCAACATTTTTGAGCACATTTTCCAAATGAGCAAAAATGAGGGATAGAAGCCAGAAAAACGATCTCAAACATTGATTGTTTTTAACAAAGATTAAAAAGAAAGAACTCGCCAAGGAAAGTAATGTGTGGAACAGGTGCTATATCCGACAAACGGCAACCTCACAATTCAATTCGTGAACTGGAAGCCAAAAGATTAAATTAAACTAACAGAGGCTTATCATCTATTGGCAGGTTCTTGGCTTTTATTGTATATTAAGTATATCGTCCCTCGAATTCTTGTAATTAAGACGAGCAATATTTACTTTTAATTATTGCAAAAAAATTCTCAGAAAAAAAACCACCAATTGGAAAAGAAGAAAATATGTCGCATCCAGCTACCTACGCAGCAATGTTCAATATACAAACAAGGAACAAATAGATATGAAAAATATTGAAAGTGGAAATTTGTTTATTGTTTATTTCACAATTTGGCACAACCACGCCCACTACCTCTCGCAAAGTGTCGACACGGGCCAAATTTTCCCGAATTTCGACCACGTCCACCACGAGTGACACCCTGACCACGTATTGCGTTACTCTGACCACGTGGTTGGCTGGGAGTTTTACGCGTTCTCGCCTTTTGTTGTGGAACATCGATCATCAGTGCATCCAAGTTCAGATTGTTCGGAAAAATTATATATCGTATGTTATTTCCTAAAAAAAAGGTCAAAAAAATCATAGTATTAACTTACTCGTTCCAAATCCATTTAATTCAATCATCTCTGTCACGAGGCTTAGACTAAAATAATGAATATTATTCTAATGACTGCAAGAATAAGATGCATTTTACAGCTTTTTGGGCTTTCTACATCTTTCCAAGATCGAAGTTCTAAACACACGTTGGCCTTCTGCACATTTATAAAATCTATCCAAAGCTGACAAACCTGTACATCTAAATACAAACGTTTGAGAAAGTCAGTAGTTGTCAGTTTGTTTCGTTCCACAGCTAATAATTTCCTAATAATTGCCTTCGTACTTGGCATATATGGTTTACATTTTAAGCTTTTATATCTATCATTCTCAGTGGTCATTATTATCGCCCATCCGTCTTAATATCTCTATAATAAATATACCTCTGACTGAAACTGCATCCAAAGAAACAGGTTTTTGATTTTTTAATGTCATCCCAACACGATTTAAATGGAAATTCATTGCCATGTCAACGCCGCTAACATAGCCCGTCACCACTGTACCATTTTTTAGCTCTATTGTGACAAATTTATCATGTAATCTCATCAAAAAACGCATCAACATCATACTGATATCTGAAAGAACAGATAAAAAAAATCTTAGAAATCTGTAACGAATACGTCCCCAGGAAAACACAACACACGTGAACTTCGCTCCGAAGCCAAATTAAAAAAAACACCGAATATTGAACATCTCAAATACAAACCTCTCCCCCCAACTTTCATGCCCCCGGCCACATAAACGATATTCAGGATTATTCGGAAGAAGAGCTGCTTCCAGCAGAACAGTATCACTTTTTCCATATCACTTCGTATATGTACTGCGAATGAAATTGAAGAAAAACCATTCATTTAATTAATGAGAAACTTCCAATCATTGGAAATATCCGTTACTACTACTGACTTGGAACGTCGTCCAGCGTACAGCAGATAGAATTTACTCCGCTAGTACAAGGATGACAAAGCATGACACAAATAAGCCACAAGTACAAATTTCAATTTTCGGTCTGCAAATAATGATTCGTGTCCTCAGCAACCTGTAGCGACCAAACATCCTTAAGCATCATCACTGACTACGGAACACTTGTCTCATAAAATCAAAACTTTGAGAAATCACCAGAATCACCCTGTCATTAAATGTGGGTGTTAGTTAAGATGGTGGCTCAACTGTAAAGTGACTACGAGTAAGCCATTTTCAAAACGGCTAATAAGATTAGTTATCAAACCACTTCATTCACAATAAACTAGTTATACTTGCGTGTTCCTAATTGGCTAAGCTGTATCCATGTCTTCTTGTTCGCTTCACGCCACTTGATATGACTTACTCCTCCCATTTTCGTATTAGCGAAAAAGTGGATGATCACGTCCAATTTCCTGGGAGCAAACTTTAATAGAGATCGTAAAAAGTAATAACAATGGACTGCAAGCATAAAGAATGCTACAAAATAAGTCTGAACAATGTGGATAACAGGGGTACAAATTTCAAAAAAGCGACATGAAACTCCCAACTCAAAAACTTTCATGCAAAATATAAAATAAAATCACGATTTCAGCATACTTCAAGGAATCGCAATTACCTAAATTCGAAAAGTTTGAGAATAATTTAGTCAACTGACAAATACAACTTTTTTTATAGGAAAAACAAAAAAAAAAAACAGGACAGCATAACTTTTTTAAAGTGCCTAGCTTCTGCTTACCGCATCAAACCGTTATGCACTTGAGTGATAGCTTCCTTCACAGTTATTACAAGAAGTCTGAGAGATAAGGATATGAAGTAAAGTACATCTATAATCGCTGTGAATTAAGTAAACTGCACCACAAAGAGTAATATCGAAGAAAAGGATGTAACAATAAATTTCTTTTTCATTCTGTCCGCACAAAATTCAACGCATAAAGGATAATAACGCATATTAATATTGGGGAAAATTTATCGCCCACCCCTGAAACCACCACGACCACGAGGCCCACCTCTACCACGACCTCGTCCTCGTCCGCCACGAGTTGGTGCAGCTCGACCACGTCCTCCACGTGCTGGCTTTTTCCGAGGTTCATCATCAACCAGTAACGTATCCAAAGGAATTGTATCAGGTAAAATTATATATCGGATATTATTTCCTAAAAAAGATAATGCTTTGATAGTTAAAGTCAACAGCTTGAAAACTAAACTACTTCAAACTCATTTCAAATTTACTAAATTATTCATATCGGAACGATCCGATAATTACAGCATGCTTCTGAGAACACAAGCAGATAGAAGTTGTTCTAAAATGCTCAAAATATCCGTAAAAACTCAAAAGTCCGGCTGAAACATCAGAATAACGTTTGCAAATAATAATGACGGTAAACATAACTCGCACGCTTTCCTCATGAAAATAACAGAAAAAATCACTTTTCTCTTGTTTCAGGTCTTGAATGAGCTATTCCTAAAGCAGAGGATCAATCAACATTATAAGGAAGTCATGAATAACATTCAAATACCTGCTGTATTCATATGTTTATTGAAACCACCCAACAACTTTACAGGGCATATTGTTCGCATGAAAAACTTCTTGAAATGGGAAAAGTAGATATCCATCTTAAGAGATTTTAGCATATGCATCTAAGCCTGAACTATTTTTACACATACTTCTTAAATCCGACTTCCTAAAATATTATGAATAACCAAAGTTCTACAAAAGTTCTGAATAACCAAAGTTCTATGAATAACCAAAGTTGCCCATATTATGAATAACCAAAGTTCTACCATCTGTTCACAATTTTATCATTCAAACAGATAACAGGGCATCTTACGCTAAAAAACTACAAATTAACCTCTGATTGATAGTGAATCTAGGGAAACGGGTTCTCTATTCTTTAGCGTCATTTTGACGGTCCGCAAATGGGTATTCATTGCCACGTCGACGCCAACAATGGTGCCTGTTACCAGTGTTCCATTCTTCAACTCTATTGTTACACTTTCGTGGGCCAGTTTCATTAAAAAACGCACCAGCTTCATTCTGTAATCTAAAAAAATAACAGATACTACGGAAGCACAAAAACGTAAAGATTCTCGTTAGATTTAAATATGACATTACGTTCAATTGTTTGCATCAACATAATGAAGAGTACATTATGGCTTGATGAAAATGACAAATAAACAGTAAAAAAAGTCGCCAAAAAGTAAACTGTATGTTGAAAAAGAAATAGGCAGTAATCAAAAAATGTAATTCTAACAGACCAACAAGCCAAATCAAAATTGTGAAATCAGAATATGATGAAATTATCTAACTGAAAATTGGCCCATTCATTCTATCTGTCACATTTCTACTCATTTCGTTAATATCATTCCAAAGCTTCCGGAATAAACCGATATGTAATACGAATGCAAATAGATCTGCCGAATAAGGTTCAAGATTATCAAACTGTTCAGTTTGCTCAGTGAGTATGCAAACAGGATAAAAAACTCAGAATAAACAATCGACAAAACTCTCAAGATGTCGTCAAAATGTCCTAATGTCATCCACCTTTACCTTTCCTTAATATTTCAACAATCCTTAATATTCCAACAAATTTATATCGATCCATCCACAGCAAACTGGGCAATCAGAGTACATATGGATAGTTCCTATCACGAAAATTCTTACAAAATTTTCGAGTCCAATTACTATAACTTACAGATTCCCAAACATTCATACATGGTAGCCTCAACCTTCTAGCAAAAGAAAATAGATTTGTCCGAAGAACTTATTAAGTCCCAAATAGAAACCCCGAAGGACCGTCCCACCACTGTCCACAAACACATCACACTCAGGAAGTATAGCCAAACCGAAGGCCATACCCATTTACCGTATCCTGCCTTGTCGTTGCATAGCAACAGTTATGAGAAATGAAATAAATCCCAAATCGGCAAATTCACAGTCTTCTACTAACCCCCTAGGGTTGCTAGTTTGTTTCTCCATCTTCAAAGATCTCTGGATGCGTTCTTGAATTCCCGTCTGTTTCTTTTGGAATTATGCACCATAACGGAAAACTTGCACTATAGGACTTCTATATTTGGTATAAAATGTAGTAGGAGACGGGATCATATGTTGAATCATATGTTTTTTGTATTATTGGATAGTTTAGTATCGTGATGCGAAGAGGACATCGAATATTAGGAAAAACGCACTCCCGGAAGGTAGTATTATCATATCAGTTAGTGAATTAATTTGGATAGTTCAAGTGCTTATAACCTGACTCTTCTGCTGATAATTCGATTTCCCATTTTCTTCCTTGGTAACCTGAAGATTAGCTACTGTCTTCATGACCTTCAGCTAACAACGCAACCCTCCTCAACTAGTCCCTACTTCACCAGACGATGATTCATCAGCATTTCCTCCGCAACTCGTTTGTGCTACGATGACACACGGTTTGAGATTGGATGGAATGCGTGGGTACATTCCTATGCGTTTTTGTATTGATGCCAGAAATTGAAGTGGTGGGGTGCGTGTGTTTGTACTCACGGGGTTCTGCGTGAAGTCTCGGGGATTCTTGCTAATTGCTAAGTAACGCTTAATAAACTGTTAGTTTTCTCGGCTGATCTCGGTTTTTAGTTCTCCATGGGATCTCGAGTTTACGTGGGACGATTGTCTTATCGAGCGCACGAACGTGATATTGAACGGTTCTTCCGGGGTTATGGTCGCATTACGGAGATTCTACTCAAGAACGGTTACGCTTTCGTGGAATTCTCTGATCGTCGAGATGCAGAAGATGCGGTCCATGATTTGAATGGTCGTTCGTTACTCGGCGACAGGTTTCTTCTTTTCAGTTTGTTGATCTATGAATATCAAAATAACTCTAGGTTGTCGTGCGGTGGGTTATGAATTAATAAGAACCATAAAGCCTGGATTACCATACCATTATTGAGCTTAGTCATTCGATAGGTCATCTCCATTGTATATCCTGGGATTTGTTAATTGATCTCGTGGAAATTGGAATTTACATAACTTTTATGCTATTTCGTGTTGTTTTAGGGTAATAGTGCAGAATGCTAAAAGTCGTCCACGTGGACGGGACATGTATCGAGAACGGATGCGTGAGCGTTCACGTTCACGAGATCGAAGACGCAGTCGGAGCCGTGATCGGAAACGAAGTCACAGTCGTGATCGAAAAAAGAGGTTTAATTAATACTAACTACTATATTTTTCCCGTTTTATATTATCTTTTATTTCCAACACCATAAAACTTTTTAAACTTTTATACGACGTTAGGGTTTGATAATGTTCTCCTTTGATATTGAATTCTTCAGTAGCTTGTTTAAATATCATGATGGTTCTTAGAAGGTTAAATAGAACACTTTAAATCGTATAATCCTTTCTGTCAGAAGGAAGACGTTGTTGGGAATCACTGACGTAGATTATTAGTTTGAAATAAGCATGAATGATTTCAAGAATATCTTTGGGTTCTGCTATTTCTACGTTTACCTGTTTGCTTTGCTGGACTAATTTGTTCCAATATTGGGATTTCTTTGAGATCTGGATAAATAAATTTTAGAAGACATTCGTCAACTGAAAGCGAATCTCCCGAAGATAATCGCCGCCGCTCATCATCGAGATCGCAGAGTCCAAGTCCAAAGAAAAGCTCTAAGAAGTCGGGTTCTGATAGAAAGCGAAAGCGTGATAGAAGTTCATCAAGTCGATCACCCAGTCCAGATACGAAAAAATATAAGGACAAACGTAAGGAGCGGAAATATCGGAGCAGTTCAGAAAAGGTACAATTACATCTTTTAGTAATGTTCTTAATGAAACATGATTTTTTTCATAATTGGATTTGAAGGTTTCTTGTTGAAGTTATAATATTTGAAGTCGTACAGAAGCCCGTAATAAAATTTTTGGATACAGACTTTAATGTCTGTTTTCCCAAATATTAGGCCTAGTAATCGTTTTTTGGTTTTATTTAACTTTCACTGTTGCAAGATTCGCTGCTGATCGGTAATTTAATAAGTGCTTTCTTATCACAACCTCAAATGTTTGTAACTGGAAATACGTACTTTGAGTCGTACTTCCCAGTATTATTAGTCTTGCATCAGTTGTACCACACTGCATTTCGCTAGATATATTTTTCTTTTGAAATGATTGAAGAATTACGCAAATTTGCAGGAAGGGAGTGCGGATCGTGGTGGAATAAATACGTGCAGCATCATCGTTCGCGGTTTCGACAACAAAGGCAAATTTGAAAAGGTCAGTTAGTATTTCATCTCTATATTTTGTTGTTCCATGTAAATCTGCATCATTCGATTTGAGTCGGAACTTTCATGTATAATAAATCTCACTAAGCCGGACAGAATTCATTTTTCTTGACAATATTGGCGCATAATTGCTTCTCACTTTAGTTGGTACTGTTTCGGTACTTTACATGATTCCCAGAATTTTGGGGCTGGATTTAGGGAAGTAACGTTGCTTGATTTTCCAACCCCCATTAAGGATTGAGAAACATCATCACTTAATAACTTGCATACTCAAAGAGTGCCAGTGTAGTTTTTGGGAGTTTAACCAGATTTTAAAGAAAAAGCGTGTAACGGTATGGTACCACTGTGTTAAGTATTGAAAACAAAATATTCGGATTCAGAAGTTTGATGGGATATGTTTTTATGCGTCACTACTGCCACCAACACATCATTATCCGAGTGGTGCATAAATGTGAATGTTGTGTTACAAACATCTACCGTTCGTTCACGTTCATCCACACAATTCATCCATCCATTCGTTCGTTCGTATGCTCACTGCGCACTCAAATCATCCGGTTCATCCAACCATATCCAAATCTTGCGTATATCCGTTGTTCGTGGCGAGACGTTCATGCATACATCCGCTCGAAAGACTACGCAACCGCCTTATCACGTGGTGCGCTCTGTTCAGACAACTCGTTCCGCATCTACATTGCGCAGCCCCGTATCATCCGTAACCATTCATTTGGATTGTTGAGCACGCGAAATGCATTATTATAAAATAGCGGTACGCCGCATTGCTCTTGATTATGGATTTCGATGGTTCTTTTTTGATTCTTTTTTGCTTTTTTTCGAAAACTTTGTCTCTAAAGTTCTGTTGCATATATTCATTATTTCAACAAATTTGTTTTCAGCGTTTAAAGCATATTGCCAAGAAATATGGTGATTTAACAGATTTCGAAATGCGCGATGACAATACCTGGTATGTTTGGATGTTTGCCATTTGTTTTTCTTTTAAAATTATCCACATAAGCAGAACTAGTGTAAGTGATTAAGGAGTTATTTGCGATGTATGAAAATTTTCGGTCTTCGAACTTTAGAATTTTGTCAGCGGTTGCTGATTACTATAACTGAGATTAATTCTTTCTCACAATGCGTAAGCATTTTTATGGTTTCTTGACATTGTCATTGGATTCGTAAACGTTATTCAGAAAGAGCAAAGACTAATGTTTAAATAACAGATGGTTTTGACACATTGCTTAAATAAAAACCAATAGTATATATACCTATCTTTTTTATCCAAGTACGTGATTAAGACTTGTATTCGAGCTCAGAGTAGTCATGTACATCTGTCTTCAACTTCTCTACTTTAATATTTCTTTCAATATCTTCATCGTCCTCCGAAAAAGCTTGACCCACCGTTTCATTTCAAATTCTTCCGTTAATAAATCTCTGAAGGCTTTTTTTTCTGACTAATAATTTCACCCAAAAGAAATATGTATGCATGTGTACGAGTATATATGTAGCATTTTAACACTTAAGTAATCGATTGGTCGGTTTTGTTTCTGTGCAATGTCGTTGAACGGAAGTCTATACCTACTGTTACGAAGCACGTTATTCCTCAGTGACCGTCGTTAGCTAAAATCGTACTCTTATAATGATAGAAACAACGTTAGGTATTTGATGTTTGGATAGTTTTCTTTAACAATGACATATGCACATACAAATAAATGAAAGGGTTGTGGTACGGATGGTAACTGTAAAAGGTACATTTAAGAGCAGTGATCTTAAAATTCCACTTTAGTTTGGTACGTTTCGTTGGCGTAAAAATATTCTCTATTATTGATACATCACAGAAATCATTTCAACTAAAATGGACTACAAAACTATTATTCAGAGTAACTGTCATTATTTTCAAAAATGTTTTATCTTTATCACTGCGAATATAGCAGTCAATGACTGGAAGGAATTCCTGATCAGAACTCAAAGTTTTATAAAAATATTTTCGACGAATAGAGCATAACGCGTATGATTAAGTATATAGGCAGGAAATTAGCGGCATTTATATACGTGTAAACTAAATCTAATTATAGTTTTCCAACTAATCGAACATACAGTCCTATAAGATGTCGATCATCATATCATTAATGAATTTGTTATCAAGTTGATGTGTTTAAAAAGAATCTCTCGGCACACTTTACCATTTCAGAGAACAGTCATCTATTTCGATGTTGAGGAGTTACGAATTTATGTAAATTATTGAAAAAACTGTATTTTTGAGTTAAATTAAGAGCATCAGTAGAAATGGTGGAGTAATAGTTGTCGGTGAAAAACCTGTCGCTTGTCCGGCACGTGCATTGTATATGTACACGTGCATTGTATATGATGATTATATTCTAGCTCTCCTTTAATGCTAGAATGAGGAACAATTTACTTTATGCAAATTATTTGAGGTTTGAAGACTTAATGAAAGTAACTCATTGTACCAAGAGAACTTTGCCAAAGACTAGTAAGGTATGATTGAAAATGATCTCTGAGTCAATTGGAACTATGTACATTGGAACTATGTACAGATATACGATGCGTCATATCCAAGATGTACTTGCAGTCACATAGCGTATAGTTGCTTTATCTCGAGACTTGACAAGACCGACTGTGTTTTCAGTTGAGGTATGATGTCACTGTTATCCACAACGTCCAAAAAAAAGAGATGGCACTGTTTCCTAAAAAAATCAACTCGGGATTTATCTTGAGTACGGTTGTGAAGAATTATTGAAGTCAGAGAGCTGCAAATACGATAGTGGAACGAAA
>NW_018108202.1:184057-190501 GCF_000183805.2 Loa loa
AGACGCATCGTATATCCAAGATGTACTTGCAGTCACATAGCGTATAGTTGCTTTATCTCGAGACTTGACAAGACCGACTGTGTTTTCAGTTGAGGTATGATGTCACTGTTATCCACAACGTCCAAAAAAAAAGAGATGGCACTGTTTCCTAAAAAAATCAACTCGGGATTTATCTTGAGTACGGTTGTGAAGAATTATTGAAGTCAGAGAGCTGCAAATACGATAGTGGAACGAAATAGAGGGTTTTGCCATGCTAAATTAGAGGAGGATGAAAATATTTGAATGAGAATGCCAGATAAAGAACAATGATCACGCGAAATGGTGTTTTGTATAACATTCATCGAAATATCTTCCATCCTGAATAATAGCCACAATAATTATGAAAATGTTGACTTATGATATTTATGAATATCTAATAAAAAAAACCAAAAAACCAAAAAACCAATGATTCACAAGCAATTATCTGTTCTTCAGTGTACAATAAGTTACTTGTGGGTGGATAATTGTAGCTGGCGGACAGTGAATGTTGTGTCGTATGTTTTGCTTGATTCAAAAGGTCAAGAAATTATCATTTCCTATTGCAGTTCTGAAATCTGTCGATTTTTTCATTGTAATCATAGAATTTATTAATGATAGCTAATTGAAGCAGTGTCTTATTTGTAGGCAATCTCAGTGTGGCATTTAGTGTAGTCTGTTATTAGCCTTTCAGTGCCTTTTTAATAATTTCTGGAAAGAATAAGGTTCCGACTTATGGATTCTCTTGAAGACAAGCACTGAGACTATGCCTCTCATTTGGTGTGAAAGCTGGTTAAAGCAGTGCTGTGTGTGAACTATATGCTTCAAGCCATCCATTTGATTTCGTCACTTCTTTACACTGAAAGATTCTTTGAAGAGTTATTTGAGGTAATTTCACAACATGCAAGCGACTAAGCTGTATGTCACTGCGCTTGAATGATCCTCAATGAAAGTGTCGTTGAAGATGGCTCGGTCTGGCGAGGTCTACCGACTGATATATAAGCTGGGAGGAAGAGAAGGAATACATGCGCGTGGCAAGTGGATTTTCTTGTGGAAAATTGAATGAAACGAAGACGAAGGTGGAACTAGTTGAGTATTATAGAAGCGCGGGTAAGAAGGGTGGTGGAATGATGGTAGTGGAAGGAACAGAAAGGAAAAGGATACAAGGGAAGGAATGATAGAAGTGAGTGAGGGATCGGAAGGGTATTTAAAGGGTGCGTGCTTGGCTATGGGTTGGGTGGATTTCGTAAGGGAAGTGAAGGAAGGGTTCGGGCTGGCTGTTTGCTGCTTTCAAGGGACGGAAGGGAGGTGTGGAATAGGTTCTGTTTCGGGGGGTGTGTCTGTTGGCTCTGATTCAAGGGCGTCTCGTCCGACCTCGCCCAAACCATTAACACCAATCCACCGGCGTCGTTCCTTTCCACTTGTTTTCAAAATTATTGTCAAAAGTGCGACTTCTCCCCGTCATCCACTCTTGCGTTGCCGTGTGATACAACCAACCCCCACGCATTTCCGTCGCGGTTGCTTTGGCGATTCGACTTCTTCCGTCTGAGTAACTGATTTCGGCTTTTTCGCTTTTTCCCCTCTAGATTGACTATTTGTTTCAGTGTAATGTGGAGAACTCCCATAGAGTGTTGTTAGTAGTGAAAGGTTATAAGGCTCACTAACTTGCAAAAGACAAAAGCCAAGAGGTCGACATACATACTTTATCAAAGAATGCTAATCAGTGAGATTTTTGGGGTCTTTTTTTTTCTTCCATTGGTGGCACTGCAGTGCTGGAAGTTAGCAAAGTTCCTGACACATATTTCTGCTGATGTTATCCTCACTTTCTTCTCCATTAATCCCTCTCTCTCATTCTCTATCTTTTCACCTCTTTTTCACTCTCTGTTGTGTGATTTAGTAGCAAGAAAGTTTTTTTTGATAGTTTTGGTGAAAGAAAGAAGTTGGAAATCAAGAAAAGCAAGTTCCAGAATGCATGCGCGGATGGGTGAAAACCGAGAAGAGAAGCAAATGGGGCGCTCCAGTTAGGCTGACGGCCGGCAGTTAACTATTATGTTTTACGGAACACTGAGGAAGTGGATGCTACTACTGCACCCTACCATCCGATGAGCACCCTTCCACAGCGAACAAGCCACCATCTGTCACATCATCTTGCTCTCTTTTATCTTTTGTCACGTTACATTAGCTGCTAGAACATGGAGCATACTATCTGATTTTCCTGATGGGTAACATACTAGATATTGTTTCTTTGTACTCCTCATCACTCACCCTTTTGTTTATGTCCTTTAATCCCACGCTTCCTCATTTGCACTGCTACTTCCCGACAGGTTTTCTCGCCTAAATGCTCGCGTCTTCGCTGTTCTTTTCATTCCAGTTTTCGTGATGCTCACGCAAAGATTTCTTGACAGTTATCGTGAATATCAAAACATTTCATTTGAAGTTAACCGCAGAAGTATTCAAATGGTTGAGTGAGTATAGTAGGTGAAAAAAATGAATTAGAATGAGGATGACAAAAAATTAAATTTTCCTTCGTTGATTTCCATATTACTTCGTGTATGCATCCATAGTATTTAAATATCCTTTGCATAATAGTACCTGCTGCTGAAGATGAGTTTCGTATAAGATTTTTTTTCGATATTAACGAGTTCTTGTAGCAGTACTTGTTACGAGGGGGCATTGTCATGGAAGCAGTTCAAGTATATGATGATTGCATAGATTTTCTATGTATGTCAGGTTAATTTCATGCGACAACACAACTATAAACAGTCGATAATTGTCGACTTGTCAAATAACTACATCTTTCGAAAGCAGATGATAAGTTTTATACATCCTTTGAGAAGTAATCTTAAATAAGATTGTGAATTACTTGTTGCTCTTTCTTCCAAGCATATAGGATTTAATATATTGGTATGGAAGCTGGATAGTCGTTTTGGCGATTTGCTTGCCTACTATAACTTCAAAATTTTCATGTCAGAGAGTTGGGATATGTTGGTAATCAGATTTGGTCTTTTTTATTGTTTACATCAGATGGTTCATTATTATCAGTAGTTGCATGTTTTTGCCATGTTCCACAAATATTTTTAGCTTAGATAGTTCAGATTTCAAATGCTTATTGCTTCTGATATATTTTGGTTTTTCAATTTTTAGTAAAGGCGGAGTTAATTTTGCCGTCTCTTTCATTTTTAAGATTTTGTTTCTGAAGTTGTATATAGTATTATGTATTCTGGCTTGGAATTACAGAGCCATACTTTACTTAACGCTTGCAATTCTAGTGAAAGTGATAACAGGACTATAGAAACACGCGATCCACTTGGTCGCATTCACTAAGATGGCTCTTTTTGTTCTTTGTTAGATTTTTCATTTATTTCGTAGAAATAGTTGTGCTTGGGTACTCGTGTGTATTTTATTTCTCTTAAATTAGGTGTCCACATAACAGATTTTCCGGTCTTTCCATTGCGTGTCTTTTCAAATGACTTTTGACTTCAAGTAATCGAGTAGTGTGAAGTAGTCTGAATCAACAATGGGAAAGTTTGTCGTTGTTTCTACATTACACGGTAACAGTGCATACAGTTCAAAAACTCGACTAAGCAGATTTTCTCTCACTTCTTTACTTCTTTTTAGATTTCCATTTGGTGTGTTCCTTCAACGCATCGATAACATAACGTTAACATATATGCGTGATTGTGGGGAAAAGTAAAATAAATATACGTTTAGATATTCATATTTTTTAAACCGTTTAGATTTTTAATCATTTCGCATTCTCTTGATTAAGAAATAGATGATTATGTCAATGGAGTAGATGACTATGTCACACGGTTTCTTATAAAAATTCTTGGTTCTTAGAGAAAAGCAGGGAAATGAGGTTGAAGGAGGAGGGGGAGGATTGTGGATTGATCTGAAGAACTGTATCGAGGGCGTTGCCTGTTTACAAGTTCCTTCCTCAGGTTTTTTCATATTATTTGTGAAGAATTGACGTATCATTGCTCTCACTTTGTATTTAGGCTGTTCATTTTAATTGATCATGTTTGTCAATTGAAATGATTTAAAAAAAATTCTCTCTAATCGATTTTGTCCTACTTTTAACAATGGTATTTAAATACAGTAAATTCGTATTTATAATACCATTAGTTACATATCTGTGGTTTACTTTGTTCACTCATGTGGTCCTGCTTACATTATTTCAATAGAGAAAATCAAGCACTAGTTATTTGACTTATAAAGATTTTATTCCATTGCTTGTATATTCGTTTCTTTCTGACCAGCTTCATATGCCTTGTAATTTTCAAGAGTGATATGCTTAGTGGTTCCCTGTAGTAGTAGTAGTAGTATCTTCAGTAGTTTTAGTAGTAGTTTGGTCATTTTCATTATAGTTAAACTGAAGGGGAAAGATACAAGTGCAAATGCAGTTGTATATGTTATTCTATTTCTTTATGCCCCCATTTCACAGTTGTTTTTGTTTGTTTTGCTATTTTATTTTGCATTTGTTTTGCATATGTAGATTAAAAATCTAGGGAAGCGATTGAGGTACGCTGAGCCATCTTTATTTGAAACAATCATATGTCTTGTAATTTTCGTGTTTGTTTCAATTTTGTTACTTTGCAATTTTTACATCCGTAAGTACTTATGTTATTCAAATAACGGAGTTATATATTTTCACTTTATAGTTTTTTAAAACAAAACTAATCTGGAATACAAGAGTAATATGCTTAGTAGTTTCCTGTAGTGGTAGTAATAATTTTTAATTTTGTCAGAGGTTTCGTTGTGATGTGGGGAGTATTTTCGATTTTCGCCTGCTTAAAGGCCTATCAGATAATCTCATGGATTGATACATAATTAAGATTTTTTTTTTTTAGTTTTACTCTTATTACTTGTGAATATTCCCTCGAGCTGGAGTATTTAAGGGTTTTTTCAGTTACTACTCAAAACTCCAAAATTTGTAATTTTTTGTTGCGAACTATGCAATTTGATAGAACGGTAATTTCGAAAGTTGTTTTTGCTGTTGCTGGACGGTACGTAATGAAGTAATTTGTTTGACAGATAAGGTGTTTTTTGAATGTTAGAATAAGAATTATATACAAATATTTGATCTTTACCAAGTTGGAATGAGTTTTTTAGTCAGTATTGAATGGTTTCCTTAGAAAGCCTTTGTGGGGCGATATTGAAGTCCTGAAATCCAGGTTTCAATTGTACCAACCGGATGGTTACGAAAGCTCTTCTTGCGTATAATATTTATTATGTACAAACAGATTATTTTCAGTGTAATTGGGTACAGCTCTCGTGAAAGCGCAACAAAAGCACTTGAGAAAATGAGTGGCAAAGAAGTGGATGGACAAACTGTGCAGGTGTGTGTGGCTTGTTCATTATCACTGTGCTTCCCATTGTTTGTAATGCATTTTTATTGATTCTGCAATTGCACTCGAAGTGCGTCCGTCTGTACTTATCAAAGGATGCGGATACACTTGTATATATCCGGAATTCATCAGCCAACCTTACGTTTCGCCATCTTCCAGGTTGCTGCTGTCGAAGAAAAGCAGACCGTAGCGGGGAGCAAGAATTCAGAAGCCACGAAAGAAGCAGAACGAAGCCCGTCTGAAGAGAGAAGGTTTGTGTAATTAAGAATTGACGTTAGCTTTGAACTTTTATTATATTTTCAGTCTGAAATGCAAATTATAAATTTTTATTTTCCATATTATATGTGGATTTTTTGAATTTTGGTTCTTGCCACATAGTAAGTATAGAAATACTTGATGACGATCCTTCGTTGCCTTTGGGGACTTTTCGTTTGTGTGCTTTTTCTCATCGCGTTTTTCTATTCTTCTAAGAGTACAACTGCTGTAAAACTAATAAAATACAACTGTTGAGTGTAGTAGAAATATCATTTTCTATAAATATCTCCCAGTTGTTGCTAGTTCTACGTTTAGATACTATTCAAGTTAGATGCCATGTTTTTGAATTATTGCGCTGTTGGTGTTTCCGTATCCAAAAATTTCGGTTTAGGATATGCATATAGCAGCTTCTTTTAAAAGCATATTTGTTGACCGACTTATCAACGTTTAATAACTCCAATTATATTTTTTAATTTGTAATAACGTAGTGGTCACGGGAGATCATCAGGTAAGCCATTTCCATGTGATAGTTGCCATTCTAGGCAGATGAAACAATTTTAGTTCGAAATATGTTGACTTTAATTACTTGTAGCCGGTCGCGTACTAATTCGGGCTCATCAGCCGCATCGGGTGATGAAGAGAAGAAAAATGGCAGTGTTGACGGTAATGAGCGCTCAGGAGTAGCGACGGTTGGGGCTGATAGCCATAAAAAAGCAAAGAATGGCGATGAACATATTGGAAGCGCAGTTACCGCGAATAACACAAGAAATGTTCATCTTTCAAATATTTCAAAATTTTTGGTGTTTGAATAGAGGAAAATAAATTT
>NW_018108202.1:190821-196691 GCF_000183805.2 Loa loa
GTAATAACGTAGTGGTCACGGGAGATCATCAGGTAAGCCATTTCCATGTGATAGTTGCCATTCTAGGCAGATGAAACAATTTTAGTTCGAAATATGTTGACTTTAATTACTTGTAGCCGGTCGCGTACTAATTCGGGCTCATCAGCCGCATCGGGTGATGAAGAGAAGAAAAATGGCAGTGTTGACGGTAATGAGCGCTCAGGAGTAGCGACGGTTGGGGCTGATAGCCATAAAAAAGCAAAGAATGGCGATGAACATATTGGAAGCGCAGTTACCGCGAATAACACAAGAAATGTTCATCTTTCAAATATTTCAAAATTTTTGGTGTTTGAATAGAGGAAAAATAAATTTGTTACAAATGCTGGTTAACCTTGGACTTTCTCCATCCCCCCCCCCCCACCCCTTTCCCTTTGATTCGTAAATCTCATTTAATAAAAAAAGGAGCGTCGGTTGGAGGGAAAATAAAATGCAATGGACGTTTGATTTCTTTCCTCGTGGATTTTTTTTTCTTGTACTTCGAAGTAATATGAATCAACTAGTATGGCACTGAAGACATCTGCTTATCAAGCATATGTTCAATTTTGATCAGTCAGCATGCTTTGCATTGGTCTTTTCTGATTTTTCAATATTTTAAAGGAAAAAAAAAACACATTCGTTTGATCATCGAATGTTTTATCTTGCTAACTTTTATTTCTTTTAATTGAAATTTTAGAATCGCAAGCGTACATCTGGTGCAAACGAAGACAACGAAAAGAATGGTGACGATTCAGAGACAAGCAATGACGATGTTACGCCGGAACTGAAGAAGAAGAAGAGTGATACAGAGGAGGTTGGATTTTTCGCTTCTTGCTATTAAATAAAATTCATGAATACATAATAAATCTGCTATATAAGGGTTTGTACACTGGAAAGCAATTAATAAAAAAAAATGAATTAAGTATTTACTGTATAAGCTCCAGTTTACATCTCGATATGTTATGGCATGCTTTGTAAATTAGCTGGAATTTTTTAAATCTCATGTCAAGAATCATAAAAAAGAAATGATTTATTTATTAACAATATTAGGAATTGTTTTGGGAAGCGTCTTTAGTGATTGTTAACGTTTGCTATCTTCAACTTTTGAACATAGTTTGAAATTTTTGAGTAGTATGAAGCTCTTACTGTTCAGGAAATTTACTGAATATAGTTTAATCCAAACTTAAACCTGATTTCCTTCGCAAAATTGCTGATCCACTTTCTCTGCTTTAGACTGAAACGACAGAAGTCGACTCTACTGCAACAGTTGGTGCTGAATGAGCTGTTTATTATATTCGTTTGGTTGGTCGGTTTAAAAAACAAAGGAAGAAAATGGAGCAAAGTCTTTTTACTGTAATCTCTTTTGTTGTTGCACACACCTCAAATGCTATTCTTTTTATTCAGTGAATTTTCTAAATTCCGTTTGCAACCTGTCAGCAGTTGGTTTAATTTATTCGATCCAATGTCTTGGCTGAAAACAATGTTTAACAGTATCTTTTCACCTTCAATGAAATTCCTATACAACGATGTTTTTTTGCTTTAAATTTCAATTTTTCAAACTTAGTTCTTACTGTTCCACAATCTAATAATCCACATTCATTGTTTACTCATGAAATTCCTATACCTATTCAATTAACTTTTGCTCGGACGTGACTTTTTTATTGACACATCGTCTTTAATATTCAAAAAAGTGCGTGGTTTATCCTGTAGTTCTTAAGTTCATGGTGTAATGTTCATTTTACTTCTTTTATTTTAATGTTGTCCTTATGTACTTGTTATAGTAGGAAGCCAAGTCATTGTTGTTGCTGTTTTTTATAATTGATTTGGAAGTTTATTTTCAGTTGTGGATTTTCTTACCATTATGTAGGATAAGTTGCAGTTGATTAATTTTCCCTTTCCAGAATCTGAAGAACAGATTACTGGTAATGCACGAATCAGTTATGCTTTTTTTTCAACTGTATTTGTCAGTTTTTTAGACTCGGAATTTAAAAGTTTGGAATTTAAATCATGTTGTTTTGCATATCGTCATAAATAAATAAATGTCCACCGTCGTGTTCATTTGTGTACTGTTAGTGGGGAACTTATTCTTTCTTTCTTTGTGCAAGATTTGATAAAGAAGGACAGATCTGAAGGAAAGAAAAAGGTAGACTCGATGACAGTAAACCTGGATCGTTATTCAGCGTTCCCTTGGGAAAGTCGGGGTAGCAATGTGATGTTTGGCTTCAGTGGCTCCAATTTGGTACGTTACAACCAAACATGATCGGTCGTTGTATTGGGGTCATTAGTGTTTGTGATTGATTTCTTGAGTTTATAAGAGTGGTTGTGATTCGTGTTTGTATTGACTTTACACATCTTCCGAGAATCGTGATTTGACTTTCTTTTATTGTTCGTTTAATTCAAGAACTGAATGAAATGTAGGAAATTGTTTTTTGATATCCTCATCCGTAACATCATCCTTTGTAATGTCAATGCACTCCTCCCCCAATAAAGTACTGAGATTTCAGGATTGCTCTGGAATCAGTAGGCATATTTCAGGTTAAAAGTACAATCAATGCGATACACCATTGTTTGCGATGTGGTACCACTTCTTCTGACCGATCATTATTTTGCATTTTGGTATTGATTTCAGAAATATTATTAAAATGATCGAGCACTGAATGCAAAGCAGCTTATAATGGTAGCAAAGTTCTGAAGAAGAAGGAAACAACTAGTCGGGTTTTCAGATTTTCTGGAAGTCCATACCGTTTCAATCTATATTCCTTTCTTGTCCTATTCATTTCCCATTTACCGGATAATTGTCCACTTGTCTCAACACTTATTTCTTCTACCAGCCCATATCTCATATCACTAAATTTATCCATCATTTCATTATGAACATGATAATACTTCAAGCATTAAATTTTCGTTTGAGTAGACCAATAATATTTAATTAAAAAATACAGGTAAACAACAAATTTACATGTAATGTCTATGGTGATAAATTGATAACAAACAATGCTAGTTATTAGAGAAATACTTTAATGATTATAGTCTTTCCTTTAATTTCATTCTAACAGTTTTTCAACAAAATTTCGGCGAATAGATCATTCCTGAAAATCATTTTGATCCACTTTTTTTTTTTCAAATTTTGATTGATTATCACATATGTCTTTTATCTTTTAGATACAAAATATCAATTGAATTGTTATAATAACATTTAATATTTATAAATGGCACTCATTTTTAAGGGAAAAATTAGAAAACACCAAAACGCTAAGATTTTACACACAACGAGTTATTTAATTAAAAATTTAAGCAATCTGGAATGAAGAAACTTTCTTATTTTTAGAAGGATTCAATTTGAATATTAAAATTTCAAATTTATGGACTAAAGTTTACATGCATAGAATCAGGAGGATATGCATAGCACAGTAATGTCGCATCAAAAAGTAACGAAGTTACGTATGATTAGGTGGGTTTATTCTTTTTAATTTTTCGATCAGCGCAAAAGAAACTCAACAAACGTATGAGACTGTTGACAAATGATGCCAGCTGAATCATTCACTGTCAAACATAGAAACGAGCCTCACATTTATGATGACAATTTTTAGGTTTATAGACCTATTAATGCTAGATAATATGATGACGAATGCAATCAGGATCTGTTTTATGTCGGGAATGGCAATAATTAACTTGACAATGTTTATGATAGTTCAGCATTTCTCAGTTAGCACAAAGTTATCTTTTCGTTTTTAATTCTGAATTTTAATCAAACTTTAAAACTGAAAAACCCATCCAAGCAAATGGAACAATTGTTCAAAAATATGCCTCATAAACAATTTATATATGTATGGTTAAAATTTAAAGCAAACATTTGCAGATTTTGAAATTCAACGAAAGATTGAATTTTAAAATTTCCATATTCATGTTAAACTTGTTACTGATAACTGATAAATAGTTCTTTTGATTAGCAGAGACAATCTGTGGTAGTTTTATTGGATTTTCAATGTGATCCTTTTTCAGTGCCACCAAGAAATTCCGTCACAGAGAAAAAAGTGAGGAAAGTAGGAAGCAAAATATGGCATTTAGAGAAGACATCCTAAAAATTCTTTCAATAATTTAAAAAGACACTTTATTTCTTTCATTGAAATGGTCTTTAGAGAAGTATGTATGAAGTGGATTTCAATTTCATGAAGTGTTTCTTGCTGTATGTAACAAAAAAAAAAAGGAAAACGCATATTTGATGAAAGTTTCAGAAATTATCTTTGTCATTAGCTTATGGTAAATTAATTATCACATAATTAATTCACAATTAATTTAGGAGTAGTAACAGATTAGTCGGATAACTGAACATATCAGACTAAAATAATCTTGATCATAGGATTGCTTTTAAAGTAGCCAAGAATAATATCCTTTAGTCAAGAAGTATTCGGAGCAAACAAGTGTATATAACTTTTCGCTTGCCATTATTAAGAAAAAACTTGACAATCTTCTGGCAATATTTTAAATTGACAATTATTAATTATTGATCGCTTTGGTAAATGTAATAGTATAATTAAATGAATTTTGATAATCTTAGTCAGTACGATGGAAAAGCTGGCATTTTAATCGTTGCTTAAATGTCGTTGACAAAGCCAGATGGTTGCACATCGTATGACAATGTGTTTGTGAAGAAAATTGTTCAAAAAGTTTTTGAAAAAGTGTTTGCTAATATATATGCTAAAAGTAATGCTATAAAATTCAGATTCAGATTCAGAAATTGTTTATTTTTACATTTAACTGACCGATTGTGTTTTCACTGAGTTCGACGATAAACCTTTCTATGACGGGCCAGCCTTGAATGGCCAATTGTAAAATTGGCCCGATTAGATACATGATGAAGCTGAATGACGCCAACGAGCCAAAAAAGTGGACTCTGCACTTGAGCTGGACAAATATTAAAGAAGAAGTAAAGATTTCAGAAATGGTAGAAATTAGGATTACTCCCACACATATCGGTGTTTTATGGCGAACAATTTTTTTGATTTCCTAACATTGATAATTTCCATCACTGGTGACAAAATAACAAAATTAGTGGAAGTATTCAAAAGAAATTAGGGTGACATCAAATGGCAGAATATCGATATATTGAGTGAAGTTATAGTGGAAAAAGGGAATGAATGTAATTCAGTTGCAATCAGATAAACAAACTAAATTTAATTCTTGGGAGGAAAAGTTAATTTTGTTGAATTTCGCTTTCAAATTATCAAATTTTAAATCAGCAGAAAAAAAAATCTCCGAAATCTCTTAATGACGGAACAAACCACAAAATGTATGCAGTAGGAGATGTCATCTGAAAATACTAAATGGTCAAATGAGCTCTCTATTCTTGTAAAATTTTATTTTTTAATTCAGCAAAATTTGTACCTGTGATAATCTGGCCTTAGTTTTGAGCTTCCTTGAAATGATACAAGACTTCTACTTCAAGTTTGAATTGTAATCAGTTTTGCACCTGTGATAACAAAGCACAGTCACGGATGGAAATTGATAAAGGTAACTTACCTATATTCTGATAACCGTAATGATAATTAGTAAATGCTTTGCAATGTGAATATTTTGCAGCATAATGTACAAGTAAATTGAAGTCTACAAATAGTCAGAAATTTAAACTTTTTGAAAAAATTGTACATGGGAAGCTAAAGCTTCGTAAATAGTGACAAAATAATTTGACAACTGATAGCTTGGGTCAACATCAGAAGGTCATTTTTGAGTTACTGGTAGCTAATAAAGAATCAGAAGGAACTACAAATTCAGGTTATTAATTTCGACGCTAGCTTACTAGAATTAGATTTATGTTAGTTAAGATATTTCAGTGTAATATTTCAAAATTAAATCTT
>NW_018108202.1:196969-213002 GCF_000183805.2 Loa loa
TTTGTACCTGTGATAATCTGGCCTTAGTTTTGAGCTTCCTTGAAATGATACAAGACTTCTACTTCAAGTTTGAATTGTAATCAGTTTTGCACCTGTGATAACAAAGCACAGTCACGGATGGAAATTGATAAAGGTAACTTACCTATATTCTGATAACCGTAATGATAATTAGTAAATGCTTTGCAATGTGAATATTTTGCAGAATAATGTACAAGTAAATTGAAGTCTACAAATAGTCAGAAATTTAAACTTTTTGAAAAAATTGTACATGGGAAGCTAAAGCTTCGTAAATAGTGACAAAATAATTTGACAACTGATAGCTTGGGTCAACATCAGAAGGTCATTTTTCGAGTTACTGGTAGCTAATAAAGAATCAGAAGGAACTACAAATTCAGGTTATTAATTTCGACGCTAGCTTACTAGAATTAGATTTATGTTAGTTAAGATATTTCAGTGTAATATTTCAAAAATTAAATCTTTTCTGCAGGTTTCTCCTGTAATATCCGGTATTTCCTTTTGGAAAACTGCCCGATAGCAGCATTAACCTTTACCAGCATCCTCGATAAATTTTTAGAAACTATTCAGCGATTAATTTTTTTTTTTCGCTCTATCGAATTACAAATCCCACGCAGTTATTTGTGATAAATGACCTCAGATATGAAGTGACAATTGGTACAAAGGCTGAATTTGGAAACATATCCAGTGAAGTGCATTAATTTCTAATTACTTAATAGAATTATTAAGAATTACTCAAATATCATTTCTAATATTTTATTCTTTATTACTTTTTTTTATATTTGAAATTGAATCTAGCATCATCCATTTAATATGATTAAGCAGTAATGTCGTTTTTCGAATGAAACATTTTATGATGACAGAATTCAAATTTATAATGCCCAAAGTAAAAGCGATTCATTGTCATCACAATATGTCACTTCCGTTCTCCTTTACCATTAAAGTTATTCTTATTTCATTCAAGCAACTTTCTAAATCATGACAATGATTTGGTATGGTTTAACCTCATTAATAGATATATTTGTTATGAAGAAGTACTCCGTAACAAATATATTTAAATGAAATAATTTATTGTCAAATAGTTGAATTAGTTAGAAGATAGTTTATCTGCTTAAGAAATAGTTTGTTTATGCATATTATTATTGTTTAATGCTGAAAGCTTAAACAGTATGATATATTTGAACAAACTTGTAAAAAGTTGGAATGAAAAGCGTAGTTTATGAAAACAAGCTCAATTTTGCTTAACAAATAAGCAAAACTTATTGTTAGAGTTTGAAAAAGTAAGCAAATGAAAGAAGTTATCAGTCTAGACAAAAAAAAAAAACCATAGATTGTAAACATTATATCAAAGATTATTTGCAATTACATCCATCTTGCAAACTGCAGCTGCATTTTCATTGTATATTCTTATGGCCATTTAACATGCTATTCTTACTGCAATTTTTGCAAGGGACGTTCAAGTCACAGAAAAATGATGTAATACTGATTAGCTGAATGGAAATGTCCTTTTAAATTATCCATTTAGTTTTTGCTATTTTTTGTATTCTCTTTTTCTTTTTCTTTTTTTTATTTAACATATCATCAACACTTAGATTAGTAATAATACCGTCCTAATTCAATTCATTTACTGTACTACAGAAATCTGGATAATTTTCATCAATGCAACCAAAACAAACTTTAAAAACAATAAATGATATGCTTTGATAATTTATGTGGAAAGGATTTGAGTTGAAAATGAATCATCATTTCATGAACAGGTGTTCTTCAATTCATCTTATCTATTGTCAGTTGCTGCCATCGTTATTATTTCGTCTGAATCTCATACGATTCAAATATTCTCTTATCATTACTACAATATGCATCCTCTTGGCTTCATTATTTTTGTCTCTTTTATGATGGCATCAATTGCTGAAATTTTGGTATGTTATGGATTAAATTCTCAAAAATTTTTGATAAATTGAATGAGAGGGAAATATTAGCATACAACCTGTAATATCCAATCACATCTGAGTATATAATCTTAGCATACTGTGATTCATTAATTATATCAAAATGTTAATTACTATTGTCTACTTGATGATATCATTTTTATCTCATTCATCTTTTCAACAATATGTTGCGGTGCATATTTTCATATGTATATTCATTCTCTAAATTAATATGAGTAATAAGTATGATAATCTTTAATAAATATGATAGTCTTTTTTATGGCAACCCTTTAAAATGAACAGGTAGGAAGATTATCCTTACCTGAAATATTAATTAAGAAATGTAACGATATATTAACACGAAGAGCGATTGAGAAACGTGGACGACAAATTAATTTGAAATGTCTTGAGAATAAGAAGCAGTTGGAGAAGTGTAACAATCGTACAGCTGTAGATTCTGCCTGGATGGATTTTGAACAAATTAATGCGAATTACTTTACGGTTAGCGTTAAAAGTTTTTTCTTTAATTGAAATAATTTTAAAAAAAAATTTTTTCTAATTAAATGATTAAAATGACCGAGTGTATTGAAATGTTTGTGATTTTTTTGCTGCAGACATTGGATTCTTGCAAGGAAGGAAAACGTAAAAAGCGACATTTTGAATTGACCAGCCATTTCTTAGACTTCCGTCATGATAATCTTGGCTTAAATCATGATCTTAAAAGGAAACTAGATGGAAATCGAGTGAAACGCAATGTACATGGTACTAGTGATGATAAAAATAACCCGGTAATGACTTCCAAATTATTAAAAAATAATATTTCAATAAAGCATTGTTACCTAAGTTACCTTGCAGCAGTAGATTTAAGAATATCGCTTCCCGGGAATTTTACTGATTACGTTTAATCAGTGCATCTAACATTACCTGAGACTGCTCACTTCATTTTATTTTCAGGAAGTCGAGAATGATTATTCCGGTGATTTTAGGCGGTTCAAAAGAAACGAATGTTTGAAAGATAGTGAAAAAGAGAAAACTCGTTTGCTTGAGAAATTCGCAAAATCATGTAAACCTGATACCACGTTAGTTTTAATTTATTATTATGTCAAATTTAAATTTTAACAACATATTTCCAGAAATTCAACAAATCTTTTGCACTGTTATCATTTATGCAAATTATTTTAGGAAGAAGAAACTATTTTTTGTTTAAGTGTTGATACTTTTCTTCTGATTATTATTTCGATCACATATTACAATTTTCATTTCAAGTTTAATGAATAATTTAATTTAATTTATCACTTCAAGCGCTGCTGATGAGAAATTCATCAACTTCCCATTATTACCATATTTAAATTATCAACTCCATCTTACATTCTGTCACATCCCACATTTTTGCAGTTTAAAATTTTAGATTTTTCTAAATCCTATTTAATGATAATTAGAAGTGATAAATGTGAGTATGTGGTAGATAGTGTAGGATGGACTTGAAAGACTAGTTGAAATTTTACAAATTTCTGTTCTTCACAAAGAATGCTGAAAAATATCAATTCCAGTTGGCTTCAAAAATTTACACATTCACAAAAAATTTACAAAAAAAAGTGAATTCCAAAAACATTCAAAAATCCACTCGGCAATGAAATTTCCTTCATAAAAAAATTCCTAATTTTCCAAGAGAAATGATTGATTTTTTAAAACATATATTTTTATTCCTTCCAGTCATTCTACCACAATGAAGGAATTAACAGTTAACTTTTAATTAAGCGAACTTTTATCCTTGCTACTCAACATTGGTGAATGAAGTTCTTTTTTCCAGATATGATCGTGGTAAGATGAGTAAAAGTTGCAAGGATAATTTGGACAAATTATCGAAAGCAAGATACAGAGCTTATAGCAATTACGTGGGATATTTCCGACTTTGTTACGGTTCTATTAGTTAAAGTTATTCGTCACATTAATTAACAGAATATAATTTTGATGTCTTTACAATCACAGTGTGCAAAATAAAGTGAAGTCTTTATTCCGGATTACATTAAAGACTAATATTTTTAGATAACTGCTGATAAAATGTCAGGTGTAAAACCTTGGCAATACCAAACAAGGCATAGGACGTATGCAGAAAATTTCAAGTAATGTTGACGTACATGAGCCAAATGTATTGTGTCATTGACAAGATATAAGACTGTTTTTTTATTAGCTCAATTTATAACTACACAAAAAAATCATCTAAGGCATGACGGACGAGTCGAATAAAAACCTGCAAATTTAAATTTCATGTAGAAAAATTACAATATGGCATCAGGAAAAAAGAATGGAAGCACAGCAAGCATATGATTTGAAGAACAGAAAATATAATTCGATGACCCTTTTCAAAAAAAAAGAAAAAAAGGGAAGGAAGAGAAAAATAAAGAAAAAAATAGTACAATTCTACAGGTGAACAGATGACGATTTAATTTAATCAATGAAAGGGTGTGAGAAGGAAGGAATAGCTTCAACCCATACACATACATATTTAGGTATATGTAAGTAAATATTGTTTTAAATTTGTGAAATATAGCAATTCCTAAGTTCATTATGTATCTGTCTCATAAAAGCGATAAAAATATGAAATTGACAATGATGACATTACCTATTAACAGATTTGAAGGATACTGTGATGGCACATCACTTGAAAAGTGACCAAAGTGAATAATATGACATGACTAGTTAGGATTATGCGATCAGTATGATAAAAACCTGATGAAATTAAGCTAAAAGTATGACTATGTCTGAAACTTAGAACTCCTGCTTCTAGTTATCGATCTCCTCCTAAGCTGAAGCAGTAAGTTACAGGAAGACGAATAAAATATCTTAATAGATGCACTAACAAATTATTAACGAAAACTGAAGTTAACAATCTTCAACATTTAGCATAAGTACAGTCCAATTTATAGAAAATAAAACTAGGAAAGGAAGACCTTAAAGAAAATAAAAGTTATAATCAAGGGGAAAAAGAGAAATAGTAAAAGCATATGTATATTATACACATATAAATTTCACGTTTTCTTGCGCTATAACTATTTTTATCTCAAGAAAAAATGAAAAAGAATCAGGAAGCAGACTTTTCGCTTATTTTTTCCAAGACAATAGCAACACGGCAAGGAATATATACACAAAGATGATTCCGTCGATTTGCATAACCTTCCGGGAAAGTAAAGTAATGCTGATTTTTGTCCAATCGATTAAAACCACCAAATTCGGAGTCATCACTATTTAATGCCAGTACATACCTCAAAATATTTCATTTGGTGTCACCACCATTGTTCCACATCAATTTCAACTTTTTAGATCAAAAAGCTGTTAGAATTAACTTGCTCTTTGGGAAATCAGTAAATCCTTGTTATTACCATATTCTTATTTCTAATTCTCCACAGCAAGCAAATTTATGAAATTAAAATGTCCCCAATGATAACTCGGATAAGCTTCCACCTTTTCCTCCAGCCTTTTTCTATATATATGAACTATAGGCAAAAAATTTAAAGAAATGCGACACATTATACAGCATAAAAACTTACTCCCCCGCTACTTCGATACCAATTTTATAATCCGAGTAACTCTTGTGCGGATGAAAATTGAAAATAAAGAGAAGACCAGCACGTTCGAATGCTATCACTTTATCATCCTGATGTTTCCACGAAGTGTATGCCTACAAAATTCTGCATCATACTATTAGTAAAGGGATTATTCACTTAAATGATCGCTTCATTTGAATGCAATTGAATCCGATATAGTACTAAATTTGGTACCTTAAAAGTTATTTACTGAGTTTCAGTTGCTAAAACATTTATTCATACCGGCCCGCGTGATAAGAAAAGATGCTTCTCTTCCAATTCATTCATGGCACGATCAAAATTATTTAAATATTTGTATCGAAGAAGCTCATTATCTACTAAATTCCACTGTCTTCGGCAATAATGAAATGATTCGTTGTTACCCACACGTGGAAAATCAAGCCATTCTGGGTGACCAAATTCGTTACCTGAAAAAGAAAACTGGATGGAATAAAGCTATGAAGGGAGAATTTAAATTCCAATAATAACTACTTTGGACTGTACTGCTACCTGAGATAAACAATATAATACAACTTTAGTAGAACTAACTTATGGAAGAACGTACAGGACATCATTAGATTTCAATTCATCTGTTTTTTGCTAAAGAAATTAAAGATGAAGGAATTCCATAGAACTTGAGCATAGAACTTGAAGGATAAATTAAATAAGATAGCTCATAATGGGTGACAACTTGTGAATCATTAGGACACGAGAATGATCAGATAACAGTAATACTTTTGGAAAGAGGACAAACACGTGCCGTATTTATAAGAGTCTACCTTTCAGAAGAAAATTTTCGTCACAATTAACTATTTACTTATTATTCTACAAGCTTATTTAAAAGAAATTTCTTGTTAAGTAGCATTTTTTCCAATGCAAAAAAGCACTGCTAAATGTTTCAACTCTTTACAAATAGTTTACTTGGGGATTTTAAAGATTTCAAGTTTTTCAGGAAAAAAGCCGACAAAGCAGTTAAAAAAGACCAGGTGTTTAGTCCCTTCCACATATTTTCCGCACTGGAACAACTTCCTATTAATAAAAGGTGGATGCACTGTTGAAAGTTGAACTGAACTAGCTGAGAGAATAATCGAAAAAAAGTTAAACGTTCTTTGAACTGCATAGCTTTCGTAATTCCGATGTTTTCTTACCGAATAATTCGTTACTGCTAATAGCTAGAAATCAACAGATGTTTAAAGAAGTTTAATTGAACGAAATGGCCAATGGATGTCACCCAATCAGCATCACCATCAAATATAAGGTCAACATAAGGACATATATATGCAAACAACTGTTTTTACAACCAGGAAGTGCCTAACATAACGTGAACGCGATGTTGATCCTAGTGAAAGGATAAGATTAACCAGTGATCTAAATCCAATTGGATCAATAGTGGATTTTGGAGAAGCCTAAAATTTCGAAAGAAAAAAAAACCTTACCAATAAAATTCAACCATGCTTCGCCACCTAATCCATATGTGATAAGACGAATCATTTTATGCAATGCTATACCACGCTCAATTATTGGGGTTAACGGTGTTGTTTCAGACATGAAATCGTACATTTCTGAAAACTGTTCGCCTAATTGGCTATGAACAACAATCATTGTCGAATGTTATTTGGAAATATTTTTTTCCCCAACAATTACAAATTGAATTTTTTTCTTTTCGAATATCTTCTACAACAAATAACTCAACGTGTCAACATTTGTTAAAGCCGAAAGAATTAGAAGAGTTGACCTTTATCCATCAACCAGAACGCTATCGTCTTATCACCAACAAGGGCTTGATCGTGTGATTCTGCATATGCAATATGCTTCTCAGCGTATCTGGAATTGGTTAACAGTTGTTAGAAGTGTTGCAGGTTAGGAGCACCGCAATAATAAAGGACAGTACCCAGTAACAAGTAAACTTTGAACCTTGGGATTACCTTCTATTTTCCAGTGTAAATACCAAATTAGAAATATCCCAGTCTTCATCTGAGAAATGTTTGAGAAATTTAATCCACAAATCCGGTGCTGCCATTGCTAAGCGATAATCGAAACCTTGTCCACCTTCTTCGACTGGTCGACATAATGCTGGCATGCCACTTACTTCCTGAAACGGAGAAATTATTAAAACCTGAATGCACTGTTAGTTTATTCAAGCAGACAGCAATTATTCGCATCATAAAGGAAAAATGTAAATTGCTAAAGGTTCTTTCCATCTGTAAATACCAAGGGAATCTGATTTTAAAGGAATGAAAAAATGAAAAAGGAATAAGAAGAGAATCCTTATTGAAATCGAAGATTTAATTGTAAGGATATCTTATGAGCAACTATATAAGCAACCCAGAACAACAGGTCAAAAAGTCTAGTAACTTATCTCCTAGCTGCAAAGCAAAAGTATGAAACGTTGTGCTTCTATTCTCACCGTTTTCAGAGGAAATTTTAATTTCAGCTGAAACGGCAGCGATAAATGATCCAAGGGTCACAGGTTTAATGACTCAAGGATCACAGGCTTGCTAGCAGGATGAGAAAGGTTATGGTAGGTCGGCAATTCATCCGATGAATTGTATGCAAAGCAATCAAGTTAATTCCATAAATTACAACATCGACTATTACTTCAATTAAGACTTGATGGATTTAAAAATCGGACTACATCTATACATAGCAATGTTAAATTGAACTAACTTCAGCAATCGTCACGATATGGGGGAATCTGCGATGCAGAAACGAATTTGCAAGCATCAAATAAACAAGTGAGTCGGTATCAACATTCAGACCGAAATACATGTCATAACCACCATCTAATGCGTCGGCTGAAATTACAACCATTCTTCTACTGATTACTGAAATCTAATGATGAAGCGATCATTTGATTTAAATTGGAGATTCAAAAAGTGAAAATGAAAATTTAGAAACTAAAAATACAAAAATTTCAAACAGTCAATAAAAGGCATAAAAGATTGTCGGGGTAAAATGATTCTTCGACCTTTTTTTAATTTTTCCAGTCATTAGAAGGACAAACTATACATTGAATTTAACATTATTTTGTTACTAATTGAAAGTGAAATCCAAAACAGTAATTTGATACATAATGTCAAATTTCATGTATAGACACAATATAAAGCAGAAAATAAACAGTAATTCAAAACAGTAATAACAGTAATCTATGCGAAACACTGAATTTCTTCAGTATGCCTGAAGGACATTTAAAATTTCGCTGTCCTACATTCCCAAACTTTTTTGTTTTATATAAGCTTTTTGCTTACAGAAACAAGAGAAATGCTATTATATCATTAACCGTTACTGTCTAAAGCTTTTGCGATAACAAATTTTTCTGAAAAATACACAGAGGTTCACTGTTGTGAGGGAGCCGTAATAACACTGACACAACAATACAATTTTCAGGAAATCCCAACTAGTCAAGATACTATCCCGTATTGATGCCATAACATTCAAATCAGTAAAAACCTGATTAACTTGCAGTAACAACTTCTGAAACGTCTCCACCTCATACATAATTCACATATGGTTATATTCGGGGTACAACCGTATTAAGATACAGCTTGTATTAATTAACCAAAGAATTTTGAACTAAACATGTAAAACGAGCATTTTCGGTCACTAAAACTCACAAACTTAACTCCAGTTTTCATAAAATTCATAAAGTATTTCAGTCTATCATTTACCAATTCCATGAGAATGGTATAGCATCGATGTTACGCCATCAAATCGGAATCCATCAAAGCCGTATTCTTCAATCCACCATCGAAGGTTGGAAAGTAGGAAGCGGAGGGTTTCGATCCT
The DNA here is from genome assembly GCF_000183805.2 of Loa loa. Classification (NCBI taxonomy): domain Eukaryota; kingdom Metazoa; phylum Nematoda; class Chromadorea; order Rhabditida; family Onchocercidae; genus Loa; species Loa loa. Next base: position 206,283 of record NW_018108202.1, read on the forward strand.
GAAATTCATTAACTTCAAATTTCAGAATTAGAAGCGCTTTTATTAACTCACAATTAATTTATTCAAAAAGAAAATTTGACAAAGACTTCCGAAACTTTCTGCGTGTAATCGAAAAGTCGTGAATCCCAAAGGCTATGATATCCACGGTTATTGTCGTGGAAATAACTATTTTGAGTACCATCCCACTCATTCAATCCATCATCCACATTCTTTGAAGCATGCGAGTGTACCACATCAAGCAAGATAAGGATACCCGCTTCGTGTGCTTTATCAACAAGATATTTCAAGTCTTCCGGTGTCCCGCAACGACTACAAAACACTATTTATTAATGTTTTCGCGTTTTTCTCAAGACAAGTTTGTAAGTTATAATCTCTCTAAACTCAGTCGGAACAATCTTCACTTCTTTTCTCCTAGTCTCCCTACCTCAGTTAAAATATAGTCTACTAAAACGGAAAATTAAATAGCAAACCTTGATGCCGCAAAGAAACTAGTGACCTGATAACCGAAACTGGCGTAGTAAACGTGCTCCATAATGGCCATTAGTTGAATGGTGTTATAACCTGGAACATATTATATGTTATCCGTAGCTGAAAATATCGCAGGGGAAATCTGATGTGAAATGGAAAGGAATAGTACCTTGTTTTTAATTCTTGGAATAACATCATTCGCGAAATTCTTGTAGGTATTGACTTTGCCTTCCCAACTAGATATTCCAACATGTGCTTCGTAAATCCGTAACGATTCTGGTTTTGATGGCCTTGCATGTTTGAAATCATAACGTTCCGATTCTGACGGATTATAAAAAGGCTATAAAAAGGAGTAATAAAATAATTATTAATTTATTTGCTCGTTTGAAACAAACACATGAACTGCAAAACAAAAACACACAAACAAATAACCTCTGCGTCAGCACTAAGCTTCATAAAAAGAATTATTGCTTAACTAGCATTTAATTAAATAGGCTACTAATTTGGAGAATCCAGGAAGTAGATTTTTTTCAACTTTTTTCACATTATTAGTATGCCTTTTACTTGAAACAAAGTAAGGAAAAACAGAAAGATAGCTTACCATATGGTAAACTGTTGCTTCTTTTGGCCGTGTAACATAGTGAGCCCAAGGCGATAGTTTAAAACGAAATATGTTATTTTTCCTTACTGCAACCTGCAAATATGCAGAAAATATTTCTTTAGCTTATGATCATTTAAATTCCATATGATTCCATTCATAATACATTATACATAATATATCATAGTATTGAATTGACATTGGGAATATTATCAAACAAACTATCTATTTCACCAATCTAACTGCGCTATCATCTCAACAAAATTTGAAACGTAAGATGGATCCCAGCATATCACCCTTAATAACAAAAGAAATACCTTGATTATCGATCCATGCTTAATGGGGCAATTACCATCTTTATCAGCTGGAATAATTAATTCCCATTTGCCATACTCCAGTCTCTTGTATGGATGGGATTCAGTGTTCCAATCGTCTGCAGCAAAATAATTACATTCATTAAAATTGTCGAATCAATCACTTTCAATCTTTAATCCTGTTTTTGCTTAATATAATTCCCATTTTTCTTAAAATATAATGAATTTCCAAACTTACTAAAATCTCCCACCAACGACAAGGCTTCTGCTCCCGGTGCCCATTCCAGACAACGAACTGAATTATCCTTCATCACCACAACACCATATTCTCGATAAGCTGTTGTGAATGTTTCCCACCCCCCACACTAAAAATCGCTCTTGAATGTAAACATAAAATTTTGTTGTTCAGAATTAATAAAGTCAAAAGAAATATGCTCTACTGGAGTTAGATCCAATGAAATATACATTCTCATCCTTACATATCACATCGTTATACTGTGCTGTTCATCAAATGTAAAGAGTAACATATTCCATCCAGGCTGATCCAACTTAATAATATACTTTTAAGAAAAATGATTATTGATTTAGGATTTTGCTAGATGTACTACAAAATCTTAACCTCTTCAATTTTCTTCGAGTAGTCAAGGAATACTCCATATCGACGACAAATTTCATTCTGATAATTCCACAGATATCCATCCAACTTCAGCAAATTGTCAAGTCGAGGAGGTCTGCTACCGTTGCCACTCATCGATGATCTCCTGCAAAACGTTACTCATTATTTCTATTGCAATAATGAAATTCATTCATTTCAAATCATCCGATTTTGATCTAAAAAGATATTTTCCATTAAAAAATCGAAGGAATACAATTTAGTACTGAAATGCAAAAAGATCATAGCTAAGCTTTTGAATTCAATTAACTTTTAATCTAATCGAAAGTTTTGATTTAATCAAAACTTTTAATTTAGTTAAAAGTATTTCTTTTCACTGTTTTGTTTCTTTAAAAAAGAAGAAAAAAAGAAACATGCAACGTTTCTTAAACTAAAGTAACACAAGAGAAGAAAGATGAATTTAAGGATTTTGATGCGAGAAATACTTGAAAATATCGATCCATTAGCGCAATAGAAAAGATGGAATAAAAGATTATGTCCGCCTCAAGACGGAGAGAAATCTCTGATTACTTTCGTACCGTATCAGAAATTAACAGGACAGCGGGACCATAACTGGAATATTTCAGGCCAAAACCGGATATCGAGAAAGCTCAAAAGCTTAACATTTACGAAAAAGAAAAAAATGAGCAAATGCTATAAAAAATTGCTGGAAACTTTATGAAACATCAAAATGAATTTTAATATTCTGAACTAACATATACACAGACACACAGACACATACACGAACACACATACAGACACATACACAAACACACACACACAGACACATGCACGAACACAGACGCACACGCACAGACACATACACAAACACACACACAGACACATACAGACGCATACACAAACATACACAGATGACTGTTGATTGATAGCTATTGATTAATAGATAAATTAATAAAAGGAGAGAGAGTGGGGTGAAGTGAAGATGGAAGACAGATCCGCTCCGATGTTTGATGATTGCGCTAAGCAATTGGTAAGATAATGTCAGTGGTCGAAATCGAAGATTAGTATCGAATGTGGCTTAAACAAAGTAGCAAAGTTTAGTATTTCCATTCCTTTTTTGCTTTTGTTTTTCTTTTACCTTTTGGAATTATTTTTATTTACAACAATAACAATGATTTCTAGTCATTTCCATTGTTTTATTCAATATTGCCATCGCAACAACAATTACTATTTCTCGTCCATCGTTTTCTCCTTTTCTTTCTCTCTTCCCCTCTCCTTCGCTGATTGATTTATCTGATTTTTTGAGAAACGAAGAATATAAAATTACAGGAGGAAAACTGAGAAAGTTCTATTCCTAACAATATCAATTTCTCTTCTTATATCGTTAGAAATAATCAATTCGAATTAATTCTGTAAGTTCAAATAAATTCAATTATAATTCAATTAGTTAGAGAATGTGTGGTAAAAAAAAAAAAAAAACAAGCGAAGAAGTGTAATTACTAATTGTAGTAAGTGTAAACAAACGTTGAATGATAATGAATATTGATCAATCAATTCAATCATTTTTATTTCGAATAAAAGAAAGAAAGAAAGACAATTCATTCATTATTGTAAAAATCTCTTTTTTTCTCATATTTTATTCCGTTCAAATTGGAATTCACAAATTTAATTTCATCAGTTCGATCCTTTCCTCTCTGTCCATTTGAATTTCAATACTTATTGTAAGAATTATGTTATATTTCATCTTACAAAATCACGAATTGATTCACTCCAACAAGAAATATTAGTTAAAGTTAATTAGCAGGGCTGTTCGATTTCGAAATGACACTTCAGCAAATGAAGTAATACTTTAATAGCTTCACATCAATAATAATTTATTGAAAGATATAGGAGCGGACAACCATTTTGTAACACTAATTAATTATCAGCTTAACAGATGAAAACTTTGAACTACCCAATGTTTCGCTTTACTCATCGACCTGTTATCTAAAAAAAACAAAATTTCGAAACGAATTCAAAATAAATGAAAGATTCAAATGGGAATATATTTGATACACTTCTTGTCTTTTTTTGTTTTCAATAAAGAAAGTCACTCGACGTGAAGAGAATTTGAAGAAAAAAACAAGTAAAAGTAAGGTTGAAATGCAATACTTAAAAATAAGTTCAAGTATTTGAATTTTAATTCGATACAAATAAGAATTTTAATTTTAGCTCAAAGTTTTAAATGTTGTGGTGTAAGAGATAAGTGATGATAGTGAAGTAGTTCCGTTTACTATTGAACAATTTAAATTTGTAGCATTTCGGCGAAACTTTTCTTGACAGCATCAACAACAAATGCAATAAATGATAAGGAGAATATCATGATTATGCAGACTTCAGATCCAGGAAGAACAGAGATTAGAAATGGTTAATGCATAATTTGTCCTTGTTCCAATTTTTATCAATTAATTTTAATTCATTTCATCAGATTTCTTTGATCAGATTTTCATCAAGACTTCTTGTTTCTCTTCCTAAATTAATATTAATATTACTATCGCACAGATCAAATATCCTACATCAGACAAAAACCAATTTGTGCTATCAATAATAGCTAATTTGAAATTAAAAGACATCTTCCCAGATCTTATCAGTAATCGTGAGTTTTCTAACACTTAAATTTTGATGCTTAAAATCCTGCCAATTAAACAGTACTTGAATAACGAGTGTAGAAAATAACGAAGCAGATGTCACCTTTTAATTATTATTGGAATATTCGCGTACCAGGAAATAGGAAAATGATGAACAGCGGAGTGGTATAGTGCTAATTTCTCAGTACCAGTTAATTGTTGGCCAGGTTAATAATGAATCCTGGGATAAATCAATTACATTCGTCATTAATGGGGACCGAAAAAACGGGACATAACATATCAGATTACTTAAATATTTGAATATTTAATACAGAAATGCTTTAATCATATGCAATAGGGATTATTTTGCAGCATTATAAGAATATTAACAATAATACTGTTCTTAAAAGTAGTCAACTGTACGTTCCATTGATATCGATACCATGATTGTAGGTCAGACCAGGTCAAAAGTTTCGGTCTGGCTTATCTAATTGAAATATATCAGTTTACTTTATAATCTTGAGTGTTACCAATGTCTATTTGGACAATTGCGCTTTATTTCTTTATCTTGCTTGTTTAATTTGCGCTTATCAGCATAAGCACGGAATTATTTGATGCATCAATGATTGAAGAAAATGTGAACATTTTAGTTTCCTTTCTTTTTTGCGATGTTCAATTTTTAAATTTTTTAATGTTTCATATCCTTTCATTACAATCAAATGTTCAGAATTGTAAAACATAGCAATCAATGAAGGAAATGTCAGAAGAAAACATTTAAATACGGTAAATTTGCTGAAACTTTCAAAAGCCCGATCATTTCATTTGCTTAATTTCCATCAAAATTCTCAATATTCTTTGTTAAATTTCCCAATCGTAGTATCATATAGCAATGTAAATAATATCCATATAAAAGCAATTTTCAAAAATTCATCTCATCAGTTTGAATGATTTAACATAAAAGCTGAATGAACACAATGTTTACAACATGTTGTTATCACGCAATGGTACACGTTCATCTGGCGGAATATGTGTCAGAAAGAAAGGACAGTTTTAGTCACTTTTGTCAACCCATTACATCTTATCCATTTCATCACGTCACTATCTATTTCAGTTGACATTTCCCCATCAATTATTCCAACTTTTTTCCTTTTCATTTTTATTTCGCGTCAAATTTCCTGGTGCAAAACAGTAAGCAAATTAATCTCTCAACTGTACATATTATGTTACTTGTATGTCTGTCTGTATATGTTGTCATTATAGATGTCTATGTTGATATCTATGCATATCTCTCTATCTATACGTCTCTCTATATGTACATTTTTGTTTATTGTTTTAAACAATTTCAATGTTTTTGTTTTCCTATTTAAGTACATCCTGTCATTCTCATCTGTTTGTCTCATTGTATGTATGAGAACAGAAAAGTGAATATAACCAATGATACATTTTAAAGGATTTTAAAATGGTGTAATGATGACCTTCTTAGGTAATTGAAATAGTAATGGAGCTTAATGAACTAAATACCGTGAAGTCCTTAAGTAAAGAGAACAGCAGAAGAATCAGAATCCGTTTATTATCAATCGAGCAAGATATAATGACCCTATCTACTCGTGCCGCGGCCGTATCTTTCACTTTCCTTTAGTTTTTATTGTGTATTGACAAGAGAGCCTGACGGAGGTAGGTAAACACCACTTATTTTACAAATTTATCCTCAATTTGAAAGATGTCATATGATTCAGTTAATGAATTGCATATGTCTTCACGCTCTTCTACGTTACGTGATGATTACCTCTCTCTATGATAATATACCCTTCTTTTACTTTATATTAGATATCTCAAACTGCACCTCGAACATGAGTTCTTCATAGTTTTGTTTTTGTAAGATTGCTGAAAGTATCATGGTTGAAGGTTATTCTTTGTTGCTTCTCTCTCTCTTTTTTTCTCCCTCGCTTTTTCTCTCATTTTCTTCTTAGATCATAAATTTGAATTTAAATTGGGGTTTGGATTAAAAAGCCGTTGCTATATTTGTAAGCCGTTGCTATACTTGTAAATGATCCAGGAAATACTATTAGTTTCGAATTTTTTCTCCAGAAATGTGTATATATACACATTTATATGTATATA